>NW_024609807.1:120000-280000 GCF_018296145.1 Oncorhynchus tshawytscha
TCATTTCCCTGGGCTGACTCTTACATTTAGTTTATATATATATCAGTCATTTCCCCTGGGCTGACTCTTACATTTAGTATATATATATATCAGTCATTTCCCCTGGGCTGACTCTTACATTTAAATCAAATCAAATTTTATTTGTCACATACACATGGTTAGCAGATGTTAATGCGAGTGTAGCGAAATGCTTGTGCTTCTAGTTCCGACAATGCAGTAATAACGAACAAGTAATCTAACTAACAATTCCAAAAAAACTACTGTCTTATACACAGTGTAAGGGGATAAAGAATATGTACATAAGGATATATGAATGAGTGATGGTACAGAGCAGCATAGGCAAGATACAGTAGATGATATCGAGTACAGTATATACATATGAGATAAGTATGTAAACCAAGTGGCATAGTTAAAGTGGCTAGTGATACATGTATTACATAAGGATGCAGTCGATGATATAGAGTACAGTATCAACGTATGCATATGAGATGAACAATGTAGGGTAAGTAACATTATATAAGGTAGCATTGTTTAAAGTGGCTAGTGATATATTTACATCATTTCCCATCAATTCCCATGATTAAAGTGGCTGGAGTAGAGTCAGTGTCATTGACAGTGTGTTGGCAGTAGCCACTCAATGTTAGTGGTGGCTGTTTAACAGTCTGATGGCCTTGAGATAGAAGCTGTTTTTCAGTCTCTCGGTCCCAGCTTTGATGCACCTGTACTGACCTCGCCTTCTGGATGACAGCGGGGTGAACAGGCAGTGGCTCGGGTGGTTGATGTCCTTGATGATCTTTATGGCCTTCCTGTAGCATCGGGTGGTGTAGGTGTCCTGGAGGGCAGGTAGTTTGCCCCGGTGATGCGTTGTGCAGACCTCACTACCCTCTGGAGAGCCTTACGGTTGAGGGCGGTGCAGTTGCCATACCAGGTGGTGATACAGCCCGCCAGGATGCTCTCGATTGTGCATCTGTAGAAGTTTGTGAGTGCTTTTGGTGACAAGCCGAATTTCTTCAGCCTCCTGAGGTTGAAGAGGCGCTGCTGCGCCTTCCTCACGATGCTGTCTGTGTGAGTGGACCAATTCAGTTTGTCTGTGATGTGTATGCCGAGGAACTTAAAACTTGCTACCCTCTCCACTACTGTTCCATCGATGTGGATGGGGGTGTTCCCTCTGCTGTTTCCTGAAGTCCACAATCATCTCCTTAGTTTTGTTGACGTTGAGTGTGAGGTTATTTTCCTGACACCACACTCCGAGGGCCCTCACCTCCTCCCTGTAGGCCGTCTCGTCGTTGTTGGTAATCAAGCCTACCACTGTTGTGTCGTCCGCAAACTTGATGATTGAGTTGGAGGCGTGCATGGCCACGCAGTCGTGGGTGAACAGGGAGTACAGGAGAGGGCTCAGAACGCACCCTTGTGGGGCCCCAGTGTTGAGGATCAGCGGGGAGGAGATGTTGTTGCCTACCCTCACCACCTGGGGGCGGCCCGTCAGGAAGTCCAGTACCCAGTTGCACAGGGCGGGGTCGAGACCCAGGGTCTCGAGCTTGATGACGAGCTTGGAGGGTACTATGGTGTTGTTTAGACTCTTACATTTTTATATATATATATCAGTCATTTCCCTGGGCTGACTCTTACATTTAGGGCTGACTCTTACATTTAGTTTATATATATATCAGTCATTTCCCCTGGGCTGACTCTTACATTTAGTATATATATCAGTCATTTCCCCTGGGCTGACTCTTACATTTAGTACATATATCAGTCATTTATCCCTGGGCTGACTCTTACATTTAGTACATATATCAGTCATTTCAGTCCCTGGGCTGACTCTTACATTTAGTACATATATCAGTCATTTCCCTGGGCTGACTCTTACATTTAGTACATATATCAGTCATTTCCCCTGGGCTGACTCTTACATTTAGTACATATATCAGTCATTTCCCTGGGCTGACTCTTACATTTAGTACATATATCAGTCATTTCCCCTGGGCTGACTCTTACATTTAGTACATATATCAGTCATTTCCCCTGGGCGGACTCTTACATTTAGTATATATCAGTCAGTCATTTAGTATATTCAGTCATTTCCCTGGGCGGACTCTTACATTTAGTACATTCAACTTTGCTTTGCCAATCTTGTCGGTACGAGAACGACTCCGTACAGAGCGCCGCTGGTGTCGCTTGATGGAGCGCCCCTCCTGTCTGCCTCCATCATTTCCATCGCTCAGGCCGGACGCCACGTCAGAGTGACCGCTGAGTCAGACACACAAACACCGTTAAAATTCATGATCTGAAGATTGAGAGCGAAGCGCCAAGCCTCTAAGCTAATAAAAACTCAATTAAACAATCATGACTAATTATAAAATTTGAGATCTTTCCCATCTCTTATAAAATCTCAATGTGTATATCTTTACCATCAGTTAAACATGCATCTTACCTCTCCATGGACGAGGGCACTTGTGGAGGTTGTAACTGTGACTGGTCCAATGACAAAGGCTGAGGAGCCGTCTGGGAGGGCTGGAACACAGTACAGGAGAACAGAGGGTCAGAGAACTGTGGGAAACTTGTTTTACAGTAAAGAGAGTGCAAAGTAGTGTGGTCTTTTGGAGATGAAAGGCTTCAGAAGGTATTGAGGTTAAAAAGAGAGGCAGAATATGAGACTTAAAAGCATGTGAGAGTAGCAGTATAAAGGAATAAGAGTCTTGTAGGTCTTAGTGTACTAATCCCACCGTAACCAAATGTTTGACAGCATCTATGTTCAGAATGTTTCATCCACATCTAGCTACTTGTGACCATATAATATATATGACTAGACACATCCACAACTTCACACAACCAACTCAGGACTCAAATAACAAACATACAGTCAAGGAAACACGCAGACCAGCTATGGTCAAAGAACTACTCTCCATCATCCATACGACCAGGCGGGGGACATGACGAAGGGGGTTTGGCTGACCACAGGTACCTGGGGCTGGGCATCTCCTGGCGGCTCTGGGGAGGTGCTGGCTACGCTGATGACGGGCACCACAACGACCAGAGGCTGAGTAGGCATCATTTGGGGCGGCATAGGGGAGGCCGGTGGCACCGGCGGTGGATGAGTCACCAGAGTGGGTGCAGATACAGAACCAGGTAGAGGATGAGCCCCAGGAGGCAGAGGTAAGGCTGCAGCTGCTATAGGGCTCTGTGGGGTCACCAGGGCTCCCCCAGGGGGTGACGCCGCCCCTTGGGCTGCAGCTGCAGTAACCGGGACCGAGGGCTGATTGAAGGCCATCTGTGCCACAGAGACAAGTCCCACTGAGGAGGGAGGTGGAGCCATACTGCAAGGCTGGGGGCGGGAGGAGGAGAGCAAGGGGCGGGTCATGTCAGGTTAGGACTGGCTAGGGTAACGAAGGGTCATGGGAACTAGGTTGGAGTGGGCGGATTATGGATGATAGCAATAGTAAGTCCACTTCTATGGGATGGATATTATGTTGGTGGTTGACTAAAGGGTGACTGAAGGAACAAAACTCAAGGGGATAAGAGTGTGTATGGTGGGTGTGACAGAATTTAACACTGTGCATACAACCACTAAACAAACAAAGTCAACACACAAAGCCACGCACCACAACAACATGCGACCAAACACGATGTGTTTCACAAATGGCATGAAACCGGATGTCAAACCGAAGGTTCAACTGGTTCAACTGCACTGTGAGAACAAAGCAGTGCTAAGGTGTGGACAGGACTCCTCATGAGGCCCTCTCCACTCAGTGGTACAACATGCCTGCGGTGACATCATGCTGTTGGTCACTAACATGGACTCTAATGGAACAGCCATGATCGTCCATTAGACCTCAATTCACATTTATCGACAAACACAGAAGACACACAGAAAGACAGATACTTTTCTACTGGAGCTCAAACAACAACAACACAAGCGATACTGAGTGAGGACAGCTGATACTAATGGAAATGGACACACGTACAGTCGCACACATAAACACGCTCTACCACCCTAGTGGGGACCAGCACTATAATAACAGCACAGTGAGTGGTACCTGGACCAGCACTATAATAACAGCACAGTGAGTGGTACCTGGACCAGAGCTAGCTATAATAACAGCACAGTGAGTGGTACCTGGACCAGAGCTAGCTATAATAACAGCACAGTGAGTGGTACCTGGACCAGAGATAGCTATAATAACAGCACAGTGAGTGGTACCTGGACCAGAGCTAGCTATAATAACAGCACAGTGAGTGGTACCTGGACCAGAGCTAGCTATAATAACAGCACAGTGAGTGGTACCTGGACCAGAGCTAGCTATAATAACAGCACAGTGAGTGGTACCTGGACCAGAGCTAGCTATAATGGACCAACAGCACCGTGAGTGGTACCTGGACCAGAGCTAGCTATAATAACAGCACCAGAGCTAGTGAGTGGTACCTGGACCAGAGCTAGCTATAATAACAGCACCGTGAGTGGTACCTGGACCAGAGCTAGCTATAATAACAGCACCGTGAGTGGTACCTGGACCAGAGCTAGCTATAATAACAGCACCGTGAGTGGTACCTGGACCAGAGCTAGCTATAATAACAGCACAGTGAGTGGTACCTGGACCAGAGCTAGCTATAATAACAGCACAGTGAGTGGTACCTGGACCAGAGCTAGCTATAATAACAGCACAGTGAGTGGTACCTGGACCAGAGCTAGCTATAATAACAGCACCGTGAGTGGTACCTGGACCAGAGCTAGCTATAATAACAGCACAGTGAGTGGTACCTGGACCAGAGCTAGCTATAATAACAGCACAGTGAGTGGTACCTGGACCAGAGCTAGCTATAATAACAGCACAGTGAGTGGTACCTGGACCAGAGCTAGCTATAATAACAGCACAGTGAGTGGTACCTGGACCAGAGTAGAGTGGTACCTGGACCAGAGCTAGCTATAATAACAGCACAGTGAGTGGTACCTGGACCAGAGCTAGCTATAATAACAGCACAGTGAGTGGTACCTGGACCAGAGCTAGCTATAATAACAGCACAGTGAGTGGTACCTGGACCAGAGCTAGCTATAATAACAGCACAGTGAGTGGTACCTGGACCAGAGCTAGCTATAATAACAGCACAGTGAGTGGTACCTGGACCAGAGCTAGCTATAATAACAGCACAGTGAGTGGTACCTGGACCAGAGCTAGCAGTGAGTGGTACCTGGACCAGAGCTAGCTATAATAACAGCACAGTGAGTGGTACCTGGACCAGAGCTAGCTATAATAACACCTGGACCACAGCTATAATAACAGCACAGTGGTGGTACCTGGACCAGAGCTAGCTATAATAACAGCAGTGGTACCTGGACCAGAGCTAGCTATAATAACAGCACAGTGAGTGGTACCTGGACCAGAGCTAGCTGGTGTGCCTGGTAGAGATAGTAGAGGTGTTCTAAGCTGGGCGAAGGGGACATAACAGAAGAGCCCAGCTCACTAGCACACAGCTGAAGACCACCAACCATGCATACAGACAGACCAGACCAGACCAGGGCAGGCAGACCAGGCCAGGGCAGGCAGACCAGACCAGACCAGGGCAGGCAGACCAAGCAGCATGTCATAGAAGTGTAGTGAGTGGATGAAAGAGTGAGAAAGTCAATGTAATAAAAGCAGAAAGAAAGGATGGAAAACTGAAGTAAGAAATGTGAATGTTAAAACACGTTAACAAGAAACAGAACAGATTAAACTCCATAGAAAGACAATATCAGATGGTTGTGTAATACTTACCACAATGGACATGAGTTAGTCAACCACTCAGTAGTACTTACTGAATCGGTTTCATAAGGGTTTGCTTTATTTTGACATTGGCTTTTTTGAGTGTTTGGTTTGGCAAAATTGTTGGACTTTGAAGGCGATGGAAGTTCATGTTTGTACCCACAATGCAGTAAAACTTCACTATAACTAATAACCAATGGCCATGAAGGTTTTCTATCGATTACTGAATAATTAATGGAGGTTTGGTTTTGTGTTACTGACTTGGTTCAGACCAACTCTGGCAGGCCTTCAGTGGACACATCCATGGGATTAGGTAAACACACTGGCCTTCAGTGGACACATCCATGGGATTAGGTAAACACACTGGCCTTCAGTGGACACATCCGCTGTGCTAAACTCAGCAAAAAAAGAAATGTCCTCTCACTGTCAATTGCGTTTTGTGTAAATATTTGTATGAACATAAGATTCAACAACTGATACATAAACTGAATAAGTTCCACAGACATGTGACTAACAGAAATTGAATAATGTGTCCCTGAACAAAGAGGGGGTCAAAATGAAAAGTAACAGTCAGTATCTGGTGTGGCCACCAGCTGCATTAAGTACTGCAGTGCATCTCCTCCTCATGGACTGCACCAGATTTGCCAGTTCTTGCTGTGAGATGTTACCCCACTCTTCCACCAAGGCACCTGGAAGTTCCCGGACATTTCTGGGGGGAATGGCCCTATCCCTCACCCTCCGATCCAACAGGTCCCAGACGTGCTCAATGGAATTGAGATCAGGGCTCTTCGCTGGCCATGGCAGAACACTGACATTCCTGTCTTGCAGGAAATCACGCACAGAACGAGCAGTATGGCTGGTGGCATTGTCATGCTGGAGGGTCATGTCAGGATGAGCCTGCAGGAAGGGTACCACATGAGGGAGGAGGTCTTCCCTGTAACGCACAGCGTTGAGATTGCCTGCAATGACAACAAGCTCAGTCCGATGATGCTGTGACACACTGCCCCAGACCGTGACGGACCCTCCGCCTCCAAATCGATCCCGCTCCAGAGTACAGGCCTCGGTGTAACGCTCATTCCTTCTGCGATAAACACGAATCTAACCATCACCCCTGGTGAGACAAAACCGCGACTCGTCAGTGAAGAGCACTTTTTGCCAGTCCTGTCTGGTCCAGCGACGGTGGGTTTGTGCCCATAGGCGTTGTTGCCGGTGATGTTTGGTGAGGACCTGCCTTACAACAGGTCTACAAGCCCTCAGTTCATCGTCTCTCAGCCTAATGAGGACAGTCTGAGCACTGATGGAGGGATTGTGCGTTCCTGGTGTAACTCGGGCAGTTGTTGTTGCCATCCTGTACCTGTCCCCAGGTGTGATGTTCGGATGTACCGATCCTGTGCAGGTGTTGTTACATGTGGTCTGCCACTGCGAGGACGATCAGCTGTCCGTCCTGTCTCCTTGTAGCGCTGTCTTAGGCGTCTCAAAGTACAGACATGGCCACATCTGCAGTCCTCATGCCTCCTTGCAGCATGCCTAAGGCACATTCATGCAGATGAGTAGGGACCCTGGGCATCTTTCGTTTGGTGTTTTTCAGAGTCAGTAGAAAGGCCTCTTTAGTGTTCTAAGTTTTCATAACTGTGACCTTTATTGCCTACCGTCTGTAGGCTTTTACCATCTGTAGGCTTTTACTGTCTGTAGGTTCATTAACTGCCTCCCGTCTGTAGGCTTTTACCGTCTGTAGGCTTTTACCGTCTGTAGGTTCATTAACTGCCTCCCGTCTGTAGGTTCATTAACTGCCTCCCGTCTGTAGGCTTTTACCGTCTGTAGGTTCATTAAGTGCCTCCCGTCTGTAGGTTCATTAACTGCCTACCGTCTGTAGGTTCATTAACTGCCTACCGTCTGTAGGTTCATTAACTGCCTACCGTCTGTAGGTTCATTAACTGCCTACCGTCTGTAGGTTCATTAACTGCCTACCGTCTGTAGGTTCATTAACTGCCTACCGTCTGTAGGTTCATTAACTGCCTACCGTCTGTAGGTTCATTAACTGCCTACCGTCTGTAGGTTCATTAACTGCCTACCGTCTGTAGGTTCATTAACTGCCTACCGTCTGTAGGTTCATCAACTGCCTACCGTCTGTAGGTTCATTAACTGCCTACCGTCTGTAGGTTCATTGAACAGCAGGAAAACAGTGCCCTTTAAACCCTTTACAATGAAGATCTGTGAAGTTATTTGGATTTTTACAAATTATCTTTGAAAGACAGAGTCCTGAAAAAGGGAACGTTTCTTTTTTTGCTGAGTTTATATGTGGGCTTGTGTAAAATGTGTCTGTATGAATGCATACAGTATCTGACACGGAATGTGAATGCATGAGTCTGTTACCTGTTTGGTTTTGGGGACCCTCACTCTAACTTGATTAAGGTGTGTGTGTGTGTGTGATATGAAATGTGTGCACAGAGTGTGGGTAAGTGCCAGTGTTTGCATGTGCACTCTGTGTGTATGTATGTGTTGGTCCCTTACCTGTGTGGGCTGTGGTCCAGGGGGTAGCTGGGTCTGAGAGGGGCTCTGTACCACGGTGCTGCCTGCCTGCTGCTGCTGGGGCTGAGAGACCATGGGCTGGGAGGTGGGGGGGAGAGAGGCCTGCAGGGGGGTCTGGAGGAGAGAGGGAGAGTCAACTCATGACTAGACCTACACAGCAAAGTTAAAAAGGGACAGTTGACTACATTTGTCAGATGTTTTTGACCTCAAAAGTCTGTTGAGATGAGTCTATGCCCGACACCAGCCTCAATCCCACGTATGGAAAAGATAAGCAGGGCGGCAGGGTAGCCTAGTGGTTAGAGCGTTGGACTAGTAACCAGAAGGTTGCAAGTTCAAATCCCTGAGCTGACAAGGTACAAATCTGTCATTCTGCCCCTGAACAGGCAGTTAATCCACTGTTCCTAGGCCGTCATTGAAAATAAGAATTTGTTCTTAACTGACTTGCCTAGTTAAATAAAGGTTAAAAATATATTTTAAAAAGCACAATAATTTAAAATAAAAATATCTGCAATCTTTGAGTGAACTGTCTCTTTAAGACCATATGCGTACTTGACACATATCAGTAGTTTCATAGCAAAAAACACCCCCATTATCTCACTGTAATTAAACAGTTGAACCTATCAATCAAATCTAGTTATGCTAATTTGAAGCTACAATTTGCCTTGGGGGTGATTGCAAAAACATTTCTCTGGCATTCGGCCAACTTACCTTGTGACTTGATGAAAAGCAATGACACACATACTGCACAGGCTTAACCTACAGCTCATCTTATTAACATATTCTATAGGCAAGGGTGACGCCGGACCGGTCCAGTACAGAGTACCGGCAAAAGAAAGCGGGGGTACGGCGTACCGTTAAAACGTGAGTCTATCACAATTGTTAAAAAAACATTGTGTAATAAGCCTACAGTTTTCTTGGAATCTATCTATCATGTCAGTCACATAAAAAAATGAGCCAATAGACTCCAAATTGCGGAGTGGTTCGAGGAGAACACTGACATTTTAATAAGGCAGAGATGATTGGCCGAGACCATGACGCGGGTGGACAGCAGAGTACGCATCAAATTCAGGTTACAAGACTTTTGTTGGTGGAATTATGACATCACTGAATGTCATCCATAACACTGTTCAGTGTCCGGTAAGGCTCTTTGCTTTTATCAAAAGGTGTGGATGCTGGAATTATCTTAGAATGGAGAAGCCTGATAGTTAGAATAGCAACTAAAGTATGGACACGGAATCTAGAACTAAGTGTTCCTCTGAGTAAAATTTCAGACCAAATGTTAATTTAGTTTCAGGAAGAGGAGTAATGCTGTTGAGCATCAGTCCTCTTCCTGAAACTAAATATTTGGTGAGCGTGGCTTTATTTAATATTCTGGATGAGCATCAAGTAATGATCGAGGAGAAGCTGCATGTATCTAATTACAGACACAAGTTGACTAACAAATAGCCTCCAGTTAGGCCCATAGAGATGCTATATGTCCTTCTATGATGAAATTATGTAAATTAGGTCTAACTATCCCCCCTGAGTAACTTAGCCTAAATTAGTATTTTGTAACTGTTTGACAATCAGATGAAAACATCATGACTGGCTGTGTTAATGCCACATTGAAAAAGCAGGCTAATACATTTAAAAAGTTAAACGACAAATCAATACTGTTAGGCCCATAGAGATGCTATATGTCCTTCTATGATTGGGCCCATAGAGATGCTATATGTCCTTCTATGATTAGGCCCATAGAGATGCTATATGTCCTTCTATGATTAGGCCCATAGAGATGCTATATGTCCTTATGAGGCCCATAGAGATGCTATATGTCCTTCTATGATTAGGCCCATAGAGATGCTATATGTCCTTCTATGATTAGGCCCATAGAGATGCTATATGTCCTTCTATGATTGGGCCCATAGAGATGCTATATGTCCTTCTGTGATTAGGCCCATAGAGATGCTATATGTCCTATGATTTATGATTGGGCCCATAGAGATGCTATATGTCCTTCTGTGATTAGGCCCATAGAGATGCTATATGTCCTTCTATGATTAGGCCCATAGAGATGCTATATGTCCTTCATTAGGCCCATAGAGATGCTATATGTCCTTCTATGATTAGGCCCATAGAGATGCTATATGTCCTTCTATGATTAGGCCCATAGAGATGCTATATGTCCTTCTATGATTAGGCCCATAGAGATGCTATATGTCCTTCTATGATTAGGCCCATAGAGATGCTATATGTCCTTCTATGATTAGGCCCATAGAGATGCTATATGTCCTTCTATGATTAGGCCCATAGAGATGCTATATGTCCTTCTATGATTAGGCCCATAGAGATGCTATATGTCCTTCTATGATTAGGCCCATAGAGATGCTATATGTCCTTCTATGATTAGGCCCATAGAGATGCTATATGTCCTTCTGTGATTAGGCCCATAGAGATGCTATATGTCCTTCTATGATTAGGCCCATCGAGATGCTATATGTCCTATGATTAGGGCTATATGTCCTATGATTAGGGCCATAGAGATTCTATAGGTCCATCTATGATTAGGCCCATAGAGATGCTATATGTCCTTCTATGATTAGGCCCATAGAGATGCTATATGTCCTTCTGTGATTAGGCCCATAGAGATGCTCTATGTCCTTCTGTGATTAGGCCCATAGAGATGCTATATGTCCTTCTATGATTAGGCCCATAGAGATGCTATATGTCCTTCTATGATTAGGCCCATAGAGATGCTATATGTCCTTCTATGATTAGGCCCATAGAGATGCTATATGTCCTTCTATGATTAGGCCCATAGAGATGCTATATGTCCTTCTATGATTAGGCCCATAGAGATGCTATATGTCCTTCTATGATTAGGGCCATAGAGATGCTCTATGTCCTTCCATGATTAGGCCCATAGAGATGCTATATGTCCATCTATGATTAGGCCCATAAAAAAACAATTGCGTGCCCACACACACACAGGAGGCCTCTTGTACCAGGAAGACATGCTATATGTCCTTCTATGATTAGGCCCATAGAGATGCTATATGTCCTTCTATGATTAGGCCCATAGAGATGCTATATGTCTATAGAGATGCTATATTCACCTCTGCTACACTGTAGGCAAATATACATCACAGCCATTTCACTATGATTACAGTTCTGTTTGTTCGTGAGACAGCAGGAAATGAAATGTTGGATTGGAGAAAAGGGAGAAGCCAGGAGACTCAAGAGATAAAGCTATAGTGTGAGAGGTGCTCATATCAACGTTGAATGTGTTGTTTTGTCTACCTGCGGAGGGAGCCTAGAGATGCTATATGTCCTTCTATGAGTAACCTCCATGCTGATTAAAAGAGACAGACAACACAGTGTGTCCTATGATTAGGGCTATAGTCCTATGATTAGATAGAGAGGCATCATTAGGGGCCTATATGTCCGCCACATGATTAGGCCCACAGGAGAGAATACTGTCCTTCAAGATTAAAACAGACAGACCAATCAAAACAAAAATGTCCACCGTCTGGCTGCCATGAGGATGCACCTGTATTCTGAAGATGCACATTACAGGAGATGGTTGAGGATTGGTGCTGGAGGATTGTAGAGATGCTATAATGATTTGGCCCTATATCCACACTGGCAATGTCTCAATGTTCCCCTTTGGTAAGGAATTAGGATGTCCTCAGAGGCCTGTGGAGAAAGGGGACCTTACCTGTTGGTGGGCGATGGGGACTGGCTGGGAGTTGGGGGCAGGAGGGTGTCCAGTGTTGGACTGGGAGGTTGGGATCTGCTGCACCTGCTTCAATAGGATAGAGAGATAGATGAAGAGATGGAGAGACAATATGGAAGGAGATAGAAATATGGACACAAGAGAGAAAACAAAACATGAATTAGGATCTATTTTTGGACATACTGCACAGTACTACATTCTAGCCTGAGCTTTGGCTCACTGTACTGTACTACTGTATTCTAGCCTGTGCTTTGGCTCACTGTACTGTACAGTACTACATTCTAGCCTGAGCTTTGGCTCACTGTACTGTACTACTATATTCTAGCCTGAGCTTTGGCTCACTGTACTGTACAGTACTACATTCTAGCCTGAGCTTTGGCTCACTGTACTGTACTACTGTATTCTAGCCTGTGCTTTGGCTCACTGTACTGTACTACATTCTAGCCTGAGCTTTGGCTCACTGTACTGCACAGTACTACATTCTAGCCTGAGCTTTGGCTCACTGTACTGTACAGTACTACATTCTAGCCTGAGCTTTGGCTCACTGTACTGTACAGTACTACATTCTAGCCTGAGCTTTGGCTCACTGTACTGTACAGTACTACATTCTAGCCTGAGCTTTGGCTCACTGTACTGTACAGTACTACATTCTAGCCTGAGCTTTGGCTCACTGTACTGTACTACTGTATTCTAGCCTGAGCTTTGGCTCACTGTACTGTACAGTACTACTGTATTCTAGCATGAGCTTTGGCACACTGTACTGTACAGTACTACTGTATTCTAGCCTGAGCTTTGGCTCACTTTACTGTACTGTACATACACAAAGTATCCCCTCTCTGACTCTCCAGAGAATCTCCAAGACTCCTTGTGTATGCATGTACATCCACAGGTAACTATAACAGGTAACAAAATCCACTGCTGGGTCAGTTGGGGGGAGTGAGTAGGCTTCATGCACGTGGTAGGGCTCCTAGATGATTCATTACATTGTGAATGTTATTGCTCAACAGAGCACATAGAAGAAGCAGGTTGTGTCCTTTAAATATATTTTGAAAAAACTCAAATTTAACCTGTTTTTTGTTGTTGTTGCTGGTTGATTGAAACCCTTTACATTCCATGTAATGATTACATTTAGCTTCTGAACCAACCCTAAGAAGTACCCTTAGAAGGCTGCAGACAAGTATACTTGTTCCCAAGCTCAGCTCAACCACTCACTAGAGAGTGAGCTC
This sequence comes from Oncorhynchus tshawytscha, assembly GCF_018296145.1. NCBI lineage: Eukaryota > Metazoa > Chordata > Actinopteri > Salmoniformes > Salmonidae > Oncorhynchus > Oncorhynchus tshawytscha. Next base: position 133,209 of record NW_024609807.1, read on the forward strand.
ACACAAGTATAGTTGCACCAGGCTGACCACCTACCTTGCTATCCCCTGTTCTCAGGACATTACCACTGAAAACGAGAGGCTTTAGGAGCGGAAAGCATTTCGTAGGAAGAAGAACAGATGAAAATAAAACAAATAAAATTGCAAAATAAAACCATAAAAAGAAGCGAGAAAGAAGAGCGCTGCTCAGAACAAAAGATGAGGCTGCGGGATGACTGATAATGTCAGCATTCTAAGGGTTAATGGATGAATTCTGACCCCTGAGTGTAAAGTATTTATCTTGGATACCAGCTGAGTGTAGTCTTCCTATTGGTCGCTAGCTGATTATATGGCACATGACGTGCTGCAACACCTCCAATAGAACTGTTACTGGGATTGGTGTCCTTGGCAACAGATAATAAATGATAAAAATACCATTTTAACCATTTCCAGCCAACTAGACAGAGCTACTGTACAAACTGATAAAATAAAAATTTGAAAATATAGTTGAAAAATTAAAGAAACATTTTTATGATGTAAATAATGTAAGCTTCAGGTGAACAGTTAAACCGGTCTAAACCCCCCGTTTGTTGTATGTTTGTGTGTTGGATCATACAAATCCTCAAAGCCATGTGGCAACAAGTCTGTGATTATTACTCACAACAATGATCCCATTCCCATACAGTAGTGTCTTGACAATTTGGTGTTTTTGAATATTAAATAAGGCCCAATTCGACTTTGGATTCATATGTACAATATGCAGTTCTACCTCACTGTATACCAATACAAACACACATCTTCCCATATAATTACATATATGAACATACAAAATCTTACTTACTCTAAGAGACCGATACAAATAATTCCGTAGGTGATAAGAGAACATACCGTCAACAGAACTAGGGGATTTAAACAGCAGGTTTCTAATTGTTTCCTGAAGACTAGCACCTCCTAAAAAGGACCTTTGAGTGTAGGCAGTCATGGCTGGAAATGGTTAAAAACACAACCACGAAACAAAATGAATCAGGTAAGTGATAAAGACAGGGTTGGTGTGGAGGGTAGACGGCTGAGGGTTGCTATCGAATAAGAAAGTGATGGTCTAAGTACCAGCCCAGGGTTTCCCTGCATGGCCAGAGGAAACTCGTGATACGAGAGGTCGGGTTGGACGTTCGTCTGTCGGGCCCAGGTGGTGTGTAGTATGTTGACGTGAGAGGACTGACGCCCTGGGGACTCGGAGGGAGGCACAAACAGAAAGGTCTGCTGGCTGGGGGGGTGGCCCACTCCCTGGCCCTCTGCAGTGGCGTCCCTCCCCCCGGCCTCTGCCCCGTAGAAGGTGTGTGGGATGGACTGGGCGGCCGAGGAGGCCCCGAACTGGGGCGGAGGAGAGTGGAACTCTCCACAGTCAGAGGAGGCCATGGAGTCACTGGAAGGTTCCGGGCTGCAGTCCTTCTGGCCCTGGTGCAGTAGCAGGCTCCCGGGAGGGAGAGGCATCTCAGGGCTGATGTAGCTGTACAGTTCCTCAGTGACTGGCTGCAGGCGGCTGTAGGTCCCAGACCCCCCTGACTGTCCTCCTGGGCCCCCCTGTTCCTCCAAGTTGAGGTCCATGGAGCCGCGGCGAGCCCGGTACAGTCTAGAGGCCAGCACGCCAGAGTCGGCCCCAGCGGCGGCTGCTGCAGTAGCCATGTTTTGGACGTGGAACTCGAACACGCTGCCTTGCGGGGGCTCCATGACTGGGGGAGCGGACTGGGGGAAGGAGGCGGAGTGCTGCAGCTGGTACCCATCGGTAGTACCCGAGGCCTGCGGGCCCAAGGTGCTCATGGGTGGCAGCTGAGGGATGGGGCTGTGGGTCAGGCGCATGTGACTCTGCATGTGTGGGTGGTAGGTCTGGGCGTAGGCCGGCTGTGGAGGGTCGTACACGGCCAGGCTGGCGGCTGCCGCAGCCTGCATCTGCTGGTGGAAGCTGATCTGGTTGATCTGGTGAGCCGTCATGGGGTAGCCCCCATAGGCCATGGCCTCGAAGTGATCCAGCAACGCTGCCTGGTTCAGACTCAGCCTCCGCACAGCCTCCACCACCTCCTCCTGCTGCTCCGCCCTCACGTCCTTGTACCCGTACAGAGGGTCCTGGAGGGACTGACCTTGGAGGTGCTGGTGCATGGGCTCTCCAACTGACCCCAGCCTCGGAGCACCGTAGCCAGGCACCATGAAGAGGGACGAGGGATCCACACCCAGGTGCCCATCCACTCCTCCTCCTCCACCCACGCCCAGCCCCTCCATCCCCGGGTGGTAGGGGTGCAGGCTGCTGGCGTAGCGGGGGTAGGCAGGCTGGAAGTGGCGCGTATGGGCCTCCAAGATGGACGTGCTCTTGCGGCGTTGGGCGTTGTAGGCCTTGGAGGGAGGGCAGGCAGGCGGCGGTGAGAAGGAGATGGGGCGCTCCAGAATGGAGGGGAGAAAGAGAGGCGGCGTGGGGTCCGGAAGGCCTGCTGAGGCCCAGACTCCTCCTCCACTGCTGTACTGGTGAGTCACAGACTGCGGCTGAAGTGACATAAGATTATAGATGCATCATCTTCATGGGGGAGAGAAGCATCGTTAAATACTGTAGTATTCAGACAGATAGAAAGAGAGAAGAGGGTGAAGAGGTATATCAAAAAAGAACAAGAGAGATAGCAGTGCTATATATTTCTGCTAATGCATTAATCCCTGCAACGGATAAAGAAAGTCAAGAACCTAGCAAAGAAACCCATGAAGAACCAAAAGATGAAGGTACAGACAGACAGTAATAGCTTCTAGGTATGGAATTAAATGCAGATGTGGCAAAGACTGCTTCCTTTAAGATCAACAGACTGCTGCTACTGTGACATTAAATGGTTAACTATAAACTGCACCTTATATACAAAACTATCTAGCATGACGATAATGTAAGTCATTACATTATATTACATGATGTGTATTTTGGGGGGTTTAAACCTTTGAAGCTGACAGTGAATGATGTTCATGCTAATTGAAATTGTACCTGCTGCCTAATGAAGACTTTAGTGGATTCCTGGATAAAACAGGTGACCACACCAACTACTGTACATAGATCTGACTGAATGTACTCTACTCAATAGTTGAGTCTACATCTCATATTGTGTCTTGTGACTCCAGTAAAATGGGCTGAAATGACAAACTAAAGTGTTGTTTGAGTTGTTGTTCATATTGGGGAAGTGTAGTGTAGCTAGCAGTCTGACCAGTCTCACTAGGAGGGACGGGAAGTGTAGTGTAGCTAGCAGTCTGACCAGTCTCACTAGGAGGGGAGGGAAGTGTAATGTAGCAGCAGTCTGACCAGTCTCACTAGGAGGGCAGGGAAGTGTAATGTAGCAGCAGTCTGACCAGTCTCACTAGGAGGGAGGGAAGTGTAGTGTAGCTAGCAGTCTGACCAGTCTCACTAGGAGGGGAGGGAAGTGTAATGTAGCAGCAGTCTGACCAGTCTCACTAGGAGGGGAGGGAAGTGTAATGTAGCAGCAGTCTGACCAGTCTCACTAGGAGGGAAGGGAAGTGTAATGTAGCAGCAGTCTGACCAGTCTCACTAGGAGGGGAGGGAAGTGTAATGTAGCAGCAGTCTGACCAGTCTCACTAGGAGGGAAGGGAAGTGTAGTAGCTAGCAGTCTGACCAGTCTCACTAGCAGTCTGACCAGTCTCACTAGGAGGGAGGGAAGTGGGAGCAGTCTGACCAGTCTCACTAGGAGGGGAGGGAAGTGTAATGTAGCAGCAGTCTGACCAGTCTCACTAGGAGGGAAGGGAAGTGTAGTGTAGCTAGCAGTCTGACCAGTCTCACTAGGAGGGAAGGGAAGTGTATGCTAGCAGTCTGACCAGTCTCACTAGGAGGGAGGGAGGGAGCAGGACCAGTCTCACTAGGAGGGAAAGTGTAGCAGCAGTCTGACCAGTCTCACTAGGAGGGAAGGGAAGTGTAGTGTAGCAGCAGTCTGACCAGTCTCACTAGGAGGAAGGGAAGGGAAGTGTAGCAGCAGTCTGACCAGTCTCACTAGAGAGGAAGGGAAGTGTAGCAGCAGTCTGACCAGTCTCACTAAGAGGGAAGGGAAGTGTAGTGTAGCAGCAGTCTGACCAGTCTCACTAAGAGGGAAGGGAAGTGAAGTGTAGCAGCAGTCTGACCAGTCTCACTAGGAGGGAAGGGAAGTGTAGTGTAGCAGCAGTCTGACCAGTCTCACTAGGAGGGAAGGGAAGTGTAGTGTAGCAGCAGTCTGACCAGTCTCACTAGGAGGGAAGGGAAGTGTAGTGTAGCTAGCAGTCTGACCAGTCTCACTAGGAGGGAAGGGAAGTGTAGTGTAGCAGCAGTCTGACCAGTCTCACTAGGAGGGAAGGGAAGTGTAGCAGCAGTCTGACCAGTCTCACTAAGAGGGAAGGGAAGTGTAGTGTAGCAGCAGTCTGACCAGTCTCACTAGGAGGGAAGGGAAGTGTAGTGTAGCTAGCAGTCTGACCAGTCTCACTAGGAGGGAAGTGTAGTGTAGCTAGCAGTCTGACCAGTCTCACTAAGAGGGAAGGGAAGTGTAGTGTAGCTAGCAGTCTGACCAGTCTCACTAGGAGGGAAGGGAAGTGTAGTGTAGCTAGCAGTCTGACCAGTCTCACTAGGAGGGAAGGGAAGTGTAGTGTAGCTAGCAGTCTGACCAGTCTCACTAGGAGGGAAGTGTACTGTAGCTAGCAGTCTGACCAGTCTCACTAGGAGGGGAGGGAAGTGTACTGTAGCTAGCAGTCTGACCAGTCTCACTAGGAGGGAAGTGTACTGTAGCTAGCAGTCTGACTAGTCTCACTAGGAGGGAAGGGAAGTGTACTGTAGCAGCAGTCTGACCAGTCTCACTAGGAGAGTAAGGGAAGTGTACTGTAGCTAGCAGTCTGACCAGTCTCACTAGGAGGGGAGGGAAGTGTAGTGTAGCAGCAGTCTGACTAGTCTCACTAGGAGAGTAAGGGAAGTGTACTGTAGCAGCAGTCTGACCAGTCTCACTAGGAGGGAAGGGAAGTGTACTGTAGCAGCAGTCTGACCAGTCTCACTAGGAGAGTAAGGGAAGTGCCAGGCAGTCTGTATTTAATGTGAGCACAGGGCGCCTGGCGAGAGGCCCGAAGCGAAGAACAGCAGGGTTCACTCACAGGTATCTGAAAGTGGATTAAAGATGAACACACAATAATCTGATCTTCTGTTCTCTATTCGTTATGTCTCTCTATATGTCTCTACTGTTTTGTCCCTCGTCTCTCCTTGTTTCAGATACCCATAGACAGCCCTACTGAGCTCCGGTCCCAGCTCCACCAGACTACACCCTGGTTCACACCACTCTGTGGCCAGAGATGCTCTAACATACAGGGCTGACAAACACCGCCGGGAGGCTGGCTCGGCGTTGTTGCCGTGGGCGAGGCGGGGTGGAATGCAGGGGCAGGACACTCTCCAGGGCCTTGGAGAGCCGGCCCGCAAACGTGTCACCGTCTTCCGACCCCCGGCAGGGGGAGTGGGGGGCGGAGAGCACCGGAGGAGGGGTGGAGGGCCGGTTGGGAAGGCATGACAGAGCAGGAAGGGTGGAGGAAAAGTAGGGGACGCAAACGGACATGCTACGGCCACGGTGGCGGGGAGGTGGTGAGAGAGGCTGCAGGCGGAAGGAAGGAGGGAAGGACAATTAACCACAGAATGGATGGAACACAGGTGAGCTAAACACAGGTGAGCTAAACACAGGTGAGCTAAACACAGGTGAGCTAAACACAGGTGAGCTAAACACAGGTGAGCTAAACACAGGTGAGCTAAACACAGGTGAGCTAAACACAGGTGAGCTAAACACAGGTGAACTAAACACAGGTGAACTAAACACAGGTGAGCTAAACACAGGTGAACTAAACACAGGTGAACAGAGGTGACAAACAGATCTAAAGATCTGATAAAACGGGACACGATAAACACTATAGAATAAAGACACGTGGCATTAGAAGACAGGAGGTTAGAAAGAGGTTTCAAAAAATCCGGCAAGAGCATATTGTGAACAGAAAGAGGTTAGATAAGAGGTAAGTAATACTGATTAAAAGGAAAAGTAATCTATAATCTCAAATTAGAAATGTGAGTACTGGAGCCATTTCTAGGTCATCTAAAGTGTTTATTAACAAGCTAGAATCTAATCTATTTCTTGCGGCTTTGTTCAAAATGAAAACACTACCTGAATAAGAACCATTCAATGTAGTGGTCTTGCACTACTATCTAGGGCATTTAATAAGATATTCTACCCTCAGACCAATCCCAGTGTCCGTGTCCAAAACGGCACCCTATTCCCTATATAGATCTAGGCTCCTGGTCAGACGTAGTGCACTATATAGGGGATAGGGTGCCATTTCAGACACCGACAGTTTTCTAAATCATAGTGTGGCTGAAAGGAAAATCACTGCCACAGTCTATGTACTGCTCTGCTGCAGGAAACTAAATATAGCTAGGTAGCCAGCTGCCTGGCAGGGGACTTGGCAATGCCAGTGTACCAGAGGTGCAGTCTGCTCTGTCTGTACAATGATTCACAGACACATTCACCTTGCTGATTCTACACAATGGCCTAAAAAGAAATCAATGTTCTGCCAAGAGTGGTCAGGGAACAGTTGATTTGGGGGTTGATGAAGTTATTCCTTATTCATCCCACAGTAGCTCTACAATGTTGCATTTAGATTTGATCTGTGCCTAGTCAATTCTTCTGTTTATACAGTCTAGTGAAGCCTACTGGTTACAGTCTAGTGAAGCCTACTGGTTACAGTCTAGTGAAGCCTACTGGTTACAGTCTAGTGAAGCCTACTGGTTACAGTCTAGTGAAGCCTACTGGTTACAGTCTAGTGAAGCCTACTGGTTACAGTCTAGTGAAGCCTACTGGTTACAGTCTAGTGAAGCCTACTGGTTACAGTCTAGTGAAGCCTACTGGTTACAGTCTAGTGAAGCCTACTGGTTACTGTGCCTCTGGCTATAAGATAGCAGAGGATACTATATAGTCAAGAGATGAAGGGCTATGAACAGCTTTGTTGATGGAACCTTCCAGAACTGAATTCTGTTGCAGCCCAGGAATAATAGCTGGTAGAACTCGTGAAAACATTGTTTACATCCAATGAGATGTTTAACAGGTCAACGTAGCACAGCGGTTAAAAGGGATTTACTAAAAAGAAGTGATGTGATTTATATCACACAGGGAACCAATAACATTTGATGATAACGCACAATAAATAAATTGACAAAGAGGAAGACATAAAATAATCTCAAATGACACAAAAGTTAAAAACCCAACAGTAGTGGAGCAGACTGCATAGACGCACCAATCAATCCCATCTTTCAGTATGAAAAACCCAACAGTAGAGGAGCAGACTGCATAGACGCACCAATCAATCCCATCTTTCAGTATGAAAAACCCAACAGTAGAGGAGCAGACTGCATAGACGCACCAATCAATCCCATCTTTCAGTATGAAAAACACAACGTACGAATGAACTGCAAAATATGAAGTCCACAAGCCTTTTTCAGGGTTTTATTGATATACAGCTGTGTTGTTGCTTATTCAGATGTAAAAATAGCAGCAGCTATAGGCATCGTTTCAAGGTCAAATATGTCATTTAGGACCAATGGCAATATCATTTTAACACTTCCACCACTATCATTCAGCAGATTGATTCACTGTAAAGTAATGGCACTTGATGGTCAAATAAAACCAATCAATGGTAAAATGATTGCAGAATTTAAAGTGGCTGTGGTTGTCATGCCCAATAACTTTTTATGCAAGCTTACCAAAGACTACACACACACACACACACACACACACACACACACACACACACACACACACACACACACACACACACACACACACACACACACACACACACACACACACACACACACACACACACACACACACACACACACACAGTGGAATTAATGTGTAATCCATGTTGAATGCAAACCATTCTTGAACAGCTTGGAAATCTCCGTCTAACATATGCCATCGGGTGTATGGTTTGTGGTGTATGGTAAAGCTCCATAGCTTTAGGAAGGTGAGCTATAATTCACTGACACTATGGAGATGGCTGAGTCGGCTCCAGTAACAAGGCTTGTGATTCAGTGTGTCTGACACTGATGAGCGATGGTTGGCTGAGGTGACTGCCAGTGTGCCAGACAGAGAGCCTAAAAACACCAGTATGGCACCTCTAAAATAAACCGTATGGGATTGATGGAGGCCCTGACAGCTTGCACAGCTAACTGCCTAATATCTATACAAACAACACAAATAATGAGAAATACCAACATGAGTACTATGAATAATATGTACCATAAATGATTGGTTGGGATTGGGGGGTGATGGGTTGGGGGAGAGGGGGGACAGGGTACTGTACTAGAACGAGATGCATGGTATAACTGAGGATGCAGCAATGTGGAAGGTATGAGGGGGAAAAGGAATCAAACGCAAAGCATGGAGTTTGTTTACTTCTGAGTGACTTTGGTTTCTCCAACATGCATCATTCTGTTCAGAAATGCTAATCAAACCAACTGACATTGGGCAAAACAACAGTTCAATTCATTAAAACAAAAGAAAATGTAGAAGACACAACTGACCAAACTGTACTCCTGGAACTAAAACACAGAGTAACTGATTTCAGAAACTTGCAGCTGTTCTCACTTTTGGCAGATTAAAGGCTAGTTCATTCTGGTACTTACCTGTAAGTCACTGTGACTGAAGACCCAAGAGCATGACTGGGGCTTCTAACCTATGGGATGGTCTTCATATACTCTACATCTGTCTAAACCCTTTAGGATGGTGTTAATTAGACACCTGTCTAAACCCTTTAGGTTGGTATTAATTAGACATCTGTCTAAACCCTTTAGGATGGTGTTAATTAGACATCTGTCTAAACCCTTTAGGGTGGTGTTAATTATACATCTTTCTAAACCCTTTAGGATAGAACATGGCACATGGGTTCTAGAAAATAGGTTTTAGACTTGACCTGTAGGGGAGGCCGTGGGGTTAAGCTCTGTTAGTGGAGACAGACGGTACCTACGGAGCAGGAAGGGCAGCTCATTTGTGACTAGGCTATACATTTTGGGTGTAGATTAACATATTGGTTTGTCCTTCCTTAATTTGTGTGTTTTGGGCATAGATCAACCGTTGTCTTGTGTGACTATTTGTTTGGGATTCCTTTATTTGTGTGTTTTGGGCGTTGCTCAATCGTCTTGTGTGACTATTTGTTTGGGATTCCTTTGTGTGTTTTGGGCGTTGCTCAATCGTCTTGTGTGACTATTTGTTTGGGATTCCTTTGTGTGTTTTGGGCGTTGCTCAATCGTCTTGTGTGACTGTGTTTGGGATTCCTTAAATTAGTTCGTTTTTCTGGGTCTTCGGTTTCAACTTTCAATCTAAACATGCTCTGGTATTGTTTTATGACTAAAAGCTATACCTGTTCCTGTCCTGTTCCTTGTATTAGCTCGAGTGGAAACATGAGAGCATATTAAAAGACTGAATTAACAGCCAGTTTAATATTTGATATTCTATAAAGGCCCTATTCCTTCCAATACACTGAAGAATACTGTTCCAGACATTGGCTTGGGAGTCTCTTGGCAAAACAGCAAGACCATCAGCGTTACTGTTGAAAGAAGAACTGTAAAACCTGACCTCTGGTTCTCTCTGAAAATTGCCACTGAGTTTGTCATTTATTCATTTCTGAATAAGTGGATTAGAACACAGCTGCTGGTCCACCACTGCAGTACCAAGAACACCGAAATGTCAAATTGAAGAACTCGTGGGACTACAGTAGGCTGATGTCGGACAGTCTCTGCTGTATTGGCAACTCCTCTTATAATTGTCATGATTAGTGTAACAACGACCATAGGAGTTGGCAAGACGGCACAAACAGATGTGGGATTATAAAGGACTACAGGACAAACCTGAGAGAGAGAGGGCAGCCGGGAAGGAAAACGGTTGCTCCATTTCAAAGATTGAGAACCTCTTCATGTCAAAAGGGAACTGGCTCCAAATCCAGTCTTCAGACATCACCTTCATGCATATTACAACTACAAACTCCACTGAAATTCACTTCACTTCCACCTTCCTAAGAACTACAAAAACTATATAATAATCCCTCCGACTCGTCACTTACCATGTTCTGCTGTTGGTAGGCATTGAGCTGCTGCTGTTGTTGCTGCAGCTGGGGGGAAGGGGAGGGGGAGGGGGCCTGCTGCTGGGTGGCAGGGATGTTGCTATAGGACATGGTCAGCTGGCCCAGATGGGACTCAGAGAACACGGACGAACCCTGGCCGTTGTCCACCGCTCCGTCAGCTGTAGGTGGAGGGGACAAGAACCCACACAGTGACCAGATGAGAAAGGAGGAGAGAGGGAGGGAGAGAGAGGTGGAAACACACACACTACCGTTATATATATATATATGAATGAGAGCGAGAGAGAGCGAGCCATTGAGAGATATACAATACCAACGACATTGTATTCCTGATTTACATTCGGAAAGTATTCAGACCCTTTGGATTTTTCCACGTTTATTTTTTTACATAACAGCCTTATTTTAAAATTGAGTAAATAGTTTTTTCCCCCCTCAATGTACACCCAATACCCCATAGTGACAAAGCAAAAAAAATACTAATATCACATTTACATAAGTATCCAGACCCTTAGCGATTACAGCCTCAGGTCTTCTTGGGTATGACGCTACATTATTGGCACACCTGTATTTGGGGAGTTTCTCCCATTCTTCTCTGCAGATCCTCTCAAGCTCTGTCAGGTTGGAGAGGGAGCATCACTATATAGCTATTTTCAGGTCTCTCCAGAGAAGTTAGATTGGGTTCAAGTCTGGGCTCTGGCTGGGCCACCCAAGGACATTGAGGCTTCGGGACAATGTACTCCTGCATTGTCTTGACTGTGTGCTTAGGGTCGTTGTCCTTTTGGAAGGTGAACCTTCGCCCCAGTCTGAGGTCTTGAGCGCTCCGGAGCAGGTTTTCATCAAGGATCTCTCTGTACTTCACTCCGTTCATCTTTCCCTTGATCCAGACTAGCCTCCCAGTTCCTGCCACTGAAAATGCTTCACCGTAGGGATGGTATTGGCCAGGTGATGAGCAGTGCCTGGTTTCCTCCAGACCTGACGCTTGGCATTCAGGCCAAAGAGTTCAATCTTGGTTTCATTAGACCAGAGAACATTGTTTTTGTCAAACTCCAAGCAGGTTTCAAGTGCCTTTTGCTGAGGAGTGGCTTCAGTCTGGCCATTACCATAAAGGCCAGATTGGTGGAGTGCTGCAGAGATAGTTGTCCTTCTGGAAGGTTCTCCCATCTCCAGAGGAACTCTGGAGCCCTGTCAGAGTGACCATCGGGTTCTTGGTCACCTCCCTGACCAAGGCCCTTCTCCCCTGATTGCTCCGTTTGGACGAGCGGCCAGCTCTAGTGTTGGTGGTGTTAAACTTCTTCCATTTAAAAATGATGGTGGCCACTGATGGAGGCCACTTCCCCAGATCTGTGCCTCAACACAATCCTGTCTCAGAGCTCTATGGACAATTCCTTTGACCTTATGGCTGTTTTTTTCTCTCTGACATGCACTGTCAACTGTGGGACCTTATATAGACAGGTGTGTGCCTTTCCAAATCATGTCCAATCAATTGAATTTACCACAGGTGGACTCTGATCAAGTTGTAGAAACATCAAGGATGATCAATGGAAACAGGATGCACCTGAGCTCAATTACGAGTCTCATACCAACGGGTCTGAATACTTATGTAAAAAAGGTTTTGTTTACATTTTTAAAATAAATTAGCAAAAATGTATAAAATCCTCTTTCCCTTTGTTATTATGGGGTATTGTGGGTAGATTGATGCGATTTCTTATATATTTAATACATTTTTGAATTAAGGCTGTAACATAACAAAATCTGAAGGGGTCTGAATATTTTTGCGAATGCACTGTAAATAAATCCCATCTCTGAGTGAGACGCTGTGCCTAGTCCACATACATGTCATGGAGATGTTGGCCTGTTGGTACTGCTGCTGGTCCATCTCTGGGTCCTCCTTCTCAGTCTGGGCTATAGGGGGCTGGGGGGGTAACTGACTCTGCTGAGGGGATCTGAGGGCCTCTGCTGCCTGTAGGGGATACTGCTGCTTCTGATTCCTCTTCTCCAACTCCTCTCTGACCAGTTGCCTCTGTTCTCTCTTCTTTTGGATCAGAGACACTCGGTCTTTGATGGCCTTGGCCATCGTCTTGTGGTCTCCCTCGCACACATAGCCAGACTCGACCTGTCGGGACAGGAGAAGGAACAACCATGACTAGTCAATCTGTTTTAACAGTCGCCACAACATCTCTCTCAGTGACGAGCTTCTACACCTCTATCCAGCCACCGTTTTCATCGATGTTGCAGTTCTGTTTTTAAAACCACCAGATCAATTACTTATAACAAAAATACATGGTATCAATCGATCCACCGTCCAACACTAAACCGTACCATTTCCTGTGCCACATCTTCTGGGAAGTCCTTGTTGAGGTCGAAGGAGAACTCAATGGCTTCGTTGTCCTTGTACTTTCCCTTCAGCTTCTTGACGTCTTCTATCCTCAGCCACAGTTTGATAGCGATCATCTCCCCATCGTCCTCCTCGGCTAGCTCCACACGCACACCAGTCTCCTCCTGGAAGAACGCATGGCTCAGCAGGATCTTAATGACATATCTGTGGCAGCGGAGGAGGGATGGGGGAAGAGAGAGGGAGGAGAGCGAGGGAGAAGAGAGAGGTGGAGGAGAGGGAGAGGGGAAGAGAGGGGGAGAATAGAGAGGGGGACAATAGAGAGAGGGGAAGAGAAGAGGGGAAGAGAGGGGGAGAATAGAGAGAGGGGGAGAATAGAGAGAGGGGAAGAGAGGGGCACAATAGAGAGAGGGGAAGAGAGGGGGACAATAGAGAGAGGGGAAGAGGGGGAGAATAGAGAAAGAAGGAAAGAGAGGGGGAGATTAGAGAGAGATGGGAAGAGAGGGGGAGATTGATGAGAGAGTTTAGCATTAAGGCCAAAACAGGTTTTATTACATTCAATAAGTTCTGCATGGTGCATGATTAACCTATTAGCCTATTTACAGAGGACATTACACAACTCTGTGTGGGCTGGCCTAAAGGACTGCAATAGATCTGTGTTCTGACATCCAGTACTATGGCTTAATATCCTATAATAACTACGTATATATACAATCCATAAATTATATCCCATATTAACTATGTACAGTCATGGCCAAAAGTTTTGAGAATGACACAAATATAAATTCTCACAAAATTTGCTGCTTCAGTGTCTTTAGATATTTTTGTCAGATGTTACTATGGAATACTGAAGTATAACTACAAGAATTTCATACGTGTCAAAGGCTTTTATTGACAATTACATGAAGTTGATGTAAAGAGTCAATATTTGCAGTGTTGACCCTTCTTTTTCAAGGCCTCTGCAATCCGCCCTGGCATGCTGTCAATTAACTTCTGGGCCACATCCTGACTGATGGCAGGACATTCAAGCATAATCAATGCTTGGAGTTTGTCAGAATTTGTGGGTTTTTGTTTGTCCACCCACCTCTTGAGGATTGACCACAAATTCTCAATGGGATTAAGGTCTGGGGAGTTTCTTGGCCATGGACCTAAAATATCAATGTTTTGTTCCCTGAGCCACTTAGTTATCCCTTTTGCCTTATGGCAAGGTGCTCCATCATGCTGGAAAAGGCATTGTTCGTCACCAAACTGTTCCTGGATGGTTGGGAGAAGTTGCTCTCGGAGGATGTGTTGGTACCATTCTTTATTCATGGCTGTGTTCTTAGTAAAATTGTGAGTGAGCCCACTCCCTTGGCTGAGAAGCAACCCCACACATGAATGGTCTCAGGGTGCTTTACTGTTGGCATGACACAGGACTGATGGTAGAGCTCACCTTGTCTTCTCCGGACAAGCTTTTTTCCGGATGCCCCAAACAATCGGAAAGGGGATTCATCAGAGAAAATGACTTTACCCCAGTCCTCAGCAGTACAATCCCTGTACCTTTTGCAGAATATCAGTCTGTCCCTGATGTTTTTCCTGGAGAGAAGTGGCTTCTTTGCTGCCCTTCTTGACACCAGGCCTTCCTCCAAAAATCTTCGCTTCACTGTGCGTGCAGATGCACTCACACCTGCCTGCTGCCATTCCTGATCAAGCTCTGTACTGGTGGTGCCCCGATCCCGCAGCTGAATCAACTTTAGGAGACGGTCCTGGCGCTTACTGGACTTTCTTGGGCGCCCTGAAGCCTTCTTCACAACAATTGAACCATTCTCCTTCAAGTTCTTGAAGATCCGATAATGGGTTGATTTAGGTGCAATCTTACTGGCAACAATATCCTTGCCTGTGAAGCCCTTTTTGTGCAAAGCAACGATGATGGCACGTGTTTCCTTGCAGGTAACCATGATTGACAGAGGAAGAACAATGATTCCAAGTACCACACTCCTTTTGAAGCTTCCAGTCTGTTATTCGAACTCAATCAGCATGACAGAGTGATCTCCAGCCTTGTCCTCGTCAACACTCACACCTGTATTAACGAAATAATCACTGACATGTCAGCTGGTCATTTTGCGGCAGGGCTGAAATGCAGTGGAAATGTTTTTTTGGGGATTCAGTTAATTTGCATGGCAAAGAGGGATTTTGCAATTAATTGCAATTCATCTGATCACTCTTCATAACATTCTGGAGTATATGCAAATTGCCATCATACAAACTGAGGCAGCAAACTGTGAACATTAATAGGTGTGGCATTCAAAACTTTTGGCCACGACTGTATATTTACTATCCATAAGTTATATCCCATAATAACCATGTATATTTACTATCCATAAGTTATATCCCATAATAACCATGTATATTTACTATCAATAAATTATATCCCATAATAACCATGTATATTTACTATCCATAAGTTATATCCCATATTAACCATGTATATTTACTATCCATAAGTTATATCCCATAATAACCATGTATATTTACTATCCATAAGTTATATCCCATAATAACCATGTATATTTACTATCCATAAGTTATATCCCATATTAACCATGTATATTTACTATCCATAAGTTATATCCCATAATAACCATGTATATTTACTATCCATAAGTTATATCCCATAATAACCATGTATATTTACTATCCATAAATATCCTGATAACCATGTATATTTACAATCCATAATTGATATCCTATAACAACCATGAATATTTACAATCCATAATTGATATCCTATAATAACCATGTATATTTACTATCCATAATTGATATCCTATAATAACCATGTATATTTACAATCCATAATTGATATTTTATAATAACCATGTATATTTACAATCCATAATTGATATCCTATAATAACTATGTATATTTACTATCCATGACTCAGACAAAGGGCATGATTGAATGCTCAATGTTACCTCTCAGGACATCTTATCATGTGAGGCTCAGCTGGTAAGTGTGTCACGTTCTGACCTTAGTTCTGTTATTATATCTTTGTTTTAGTATGGTCAGGGCGTGAGTTGGGTGGGCAGTCTGTCTGTTTTTCTATGTTGGTTTTTGAGTTCGGCCTAGTATGGTTCTCAATCAGAGGCAGCTGTCAATTGCTGTCCCTGATTGAGAATCATACTTAGGTAGGTGGGTTGTGAGTGTTTGGTCCACACGGTACTGTTTTCGGTTTTGTATATTCACGTCATTGTTTGTTGTTTTGTTCCAGTGTTCTATTGTCTTTATTAAAACACATTATGGACACTTACCACGCTGCGTTTTGGTCCCCCGATCCTCCATACTACTCCTCTTCGTCAGAAAACCCTTAATGTGTGTGTGTCTTTGGATAAATGTGCATGTCTGCTAAGTTCATTATTATATTACAGTGATGTTTAATGCATGACTGAGTAGAATACATGTGCAGCACAGGGTGAGCCAGCGATAGCTAACATGGTAAACAACTACAGGAGCTCTCTCACTCACACACACACACACACACACAAAAAACACGTTGGATTCTCTCTGACACACAAAAACATGCCAGTTCATCGATGAATGCAGTGTTTACACCCCCAGTAAGGTGATGGATCATCAGGCCTCTCTGTAGACTACTCTCTGGTGTAGACTAACCGTGAAATGCTGACTGACAGGTCTTCCCAACAATGTAGAGAGAAATAGAAAGATATTAACACCAGGAATAAATACACAATGAGTAACAATGAGTTGAAATGCTGACTGACAGGTCTTCCCAACAATGTAGAGAGAAATAGAAAGATATTAACACCAGGAATAAATACACAATGAGTAACAATGAGTTGATGTGCAGGGGTACGAGGTAATAACTTGACTATATACACGAGGTACCAGTACTGAGTTGATGTGCAGGGGTACGAGGTAATAACTTGACTATATACACGAGGTACCAGTACTGAGTTGATGTGCAGGGGTACGAGGTAATAACTTGACTATATACACGAGGTACCAGTACTGAGTTGATGTGCAGGGGTACGAGGTAATAACTTGACTATATACACGAGGTACCAGTACTGAGTTGATGTGCAGGGGTACGAGGTAATAACTTGACTATATACACGAGGTACCAGTACTGAGGTGATGTGCAGGGGTACGAGGTATTTGAGGTAGATATGGACATATAGGTAGGGATAAAATGACTAGGAAACAGGATAGATAATAATCAGTAGCAGCAGTGTATGTGGGGTGGGTAGCCTATCGGTTAGAGCGTTGGACTAGTAACCGAAAGGTTGCAAGATCGAATCCCCGAGCTGACAAGGTAAAAATCTGTCGTTTTGCCCCTGAACAAGGCAGTTAACCCACTGTTCCTAGGCTGTCATTGAAAATAAGAATTTGTTCTTAACTGACTTGCCTAGTTAAATAAAAGGTTACAAAATAAATAAATAAATAATGTTATGAGTCAAAAGAGTTAGTGCAAAGGGGCGTCAACCAAATTGCTACCTGGACTGTCTGCATGAACTATTTAGTATTCTTATGGTTTGGGGGTAGAAGGGGTCCTGTTGGTTCCAGACTTGGTACCGCTTGCCGTGCAGTAGCAGAGAGAACCGTCTAGGACTTGGTTGGCTGGAGTCGGACAATTTTTAGGGCCTTCCTCTGACACGGCCTGGTATAGACGTCCTGGATGGCAGGGAGCTCGGCCCCAGTGATGTACTGCCCTCTGCAGAGCACTGCCCTCTGCAGAGCACTGCCCTCTGCAGAGCACTGCCCTCTGCAGAGCACTGCCCTCTGCAGAGCACTGCCCTCTGCAGAGCACTGCCCTCTGCAGAGCACTGCCCTCTGCAGAGCACTGCCCTCTGCAGAGCACTGCCCTCTGCAGAGCACTGCCCTCTGCAGAGCACTGCCCTCTGCAGAGCACTGCCCTCTGCAGAGCACTGCCCTCTGTAGTGTCTTGCAGTCGGATGCCAAGCAGTTGCCATACCAAGCGGTGATGCAGCCAGTCAAGATGCTCTCAATGGTTTAATCTGTAAAACTTTGAGGATCTGAGGGCCAATGCCAAATCTTTTCAGCCTTCTGGAGGGGGAAGAGGCGTTGTCGTGCCTTCTTCACAACTGTGTTGGTATGTGTGTACCATGTTAATTCCTTAGTGATGTGGACATTGAGGAACTTGAAGCTCTCGACCTGCTCCACTACAGCCCCGTCGATATGGACGGGGCCGTGCTCAGCCCCCGTTTACTGTCGTCCATGATCAGCTCTTTTGTCTTGCTGACATTGAGGGAAAATGGGTTGTTATCGTGGCACCACACTGCCAGGTCATTGACCACCATTGGCTGTCTCATCGTTGTTGGTGATCAGGCCTACCACTGTCGTGTCATCAACAAATGTAATGATGGTATTGCGCAGCCACGCAGTCGTGGGCGAACAGGGAGTACAGGAGGGGCACGTACACTGTGTTGAGGGTCAGCGTGGCGGATGTGTTGTTGCCTTCCCTCACCACCTTTGGTGGCCCGTCAGGAAGTCCAGGATCCAGTTACAGAGGGAGGTGTTCAGTCCTAATGTCCTGAGCTAGGAGGGCACTATGGTGTTGAACGCTGAGCTGTAGTCAATGAACAACTCTCACATAGGTGTTCCTCTTATCCAGGCGGGAGAGTGCCGTGTGGAGTGCAATAGAGATTGCGTCATCTGAACATCTGTTGGGTCCGTACGCGAATTGGAGAGGGTCCAGAGTGTCTGGGATGATGGTGTTGATGTGAGCCATGACTTCCACAGTATTTCATGACTACAGGTGGCTACAGGGCTGCCAAGTGTCTGACATGTCACAAAGAACAGGATAAGAGAATCCCATGTCTGTTACAGGTGGCTAACACACTGTAGGCACCACTGGGTCCACACAGTGAATGCTCTAGTGCAGGGCTCTCCGACCCTGCGCCTGGAGAGCTACCCTCCTGTAGGTTTTCACTCCCACCCCAGTTGTAACTAACCTGACTCAGCTTATCAACAAGCTAATTATTATTAGAATCAGTTGCGCTAGATTAGGGTTGGCGTGAAAACCTACAGGACGCTAGCTCTCCAGGAACAGGGTTGGAGAGAAAACCTACAGGACGCTAGCTCTCCAGAAACAGGGTTGGAGAGAAAACCTACAGGACGCTAGCTTTCCAGGAACAGGGTTGGAGAGAAAACCTACAGGACGCTAGCTCTCCAGGAACAGGGTTGGAGAGAAAACCTACAGGACGCTAGCTCTCCAGGAACAGGGTTGGAGAGAAAACCTACAGGACGCTAGCTCTCCAGGAACAGGGTTGGAGGACAGGACGCTAGCTTTCCAGGAACAGGGTTGGAGAGAAAACCTACAGGACGCTAGCTCTCCAGGAACAGGGTTGGAGAGAAAACCTACAGGACGCTAGCTCTCCAGGAACAGGGTTGGAGAGAAAACCTACAGGACGCTAGCTCTCCAGGAACAGGGTTGGAGAGAAAACCTACAGGACGCTAGCTCTCCAGGAACAGGGTTGAGAGAAAACCTACAGGACGCTAGCTCTCCAGGAACAGGGTTGGAGAGAAAACCTCCAGGAACAGGACACTAGCTCTCCAGGAACAGGGTTGGAGAGAAAACCTACAGGACGCTAGCTCTCCAGGAACAGGGTTGGAGAGAAAACCTACAGGACGCTAGCTCTCCAGGAACAGGGTTGGAGAGAAAACCTACAGGACGCTAGCTCTCCAGGAACAGGGTTGGAGAGAAAACCTACAGGACGCTAGCTCTCCAGGAACAGGGTTGGAGAGAAAACCTACAGGACGCTAGCTCTCCAGGAACAGGGTTTACAGGACGCTAGCTCTCCAGGAACAGGGTTGGAGAAAACCTCTCCAGGAACAGGGTTGGAGAGAAAACCTACAGGACGCTAGCTCTCCAGGAACAGGGTTGGAGAGAAAAACAGGACGCTAGCTCTCCAGGAACAGGGTTGGAGAGAAAACCTACAGGACGCTAGCTCTCCAGGAACAGGGTTGGAGAGAAAACCTACAGGACGCTAGCTCTCCAGGAACAGGGTTGGAGAGAAAACCTACAGGACGCTAGCTCTCCAGGAACAGGGTTGGAGAGAAAACCTACAGGACGCTAGCTCTCCAGGAACAGGGTTGGAGAGAAAACCTACAGGACGCTAGCTCTCCAGGAACAGGGTTGGAGTGAAAACCTACAGGACGCTAGCTCTCCAGGAACAGGGTTGGAGAGCCCTGCACTAGTGAGTCTAGTTTAAATAGCAAACATACTATTATTGTTGAGACCGACCGCATAGTTAAGTCATACATTTCATGCATCGTTAAGTTAACCTCAATCATGAACCTGTCATTCTTCTGGTACTTTAGACAGAGCTGTATAGAAATCAGTGTGAAAAAACAAGGCTATAGTCTTGATAAACACAATGAGAATGTCTGCACAGTATAGCCAGCCTTTCCATGCATCGTTGAGTTAACAAACCTCAACCATGCAACATTAGTATCAAGTACCAGGATGATGACAACGTGGGGAAAACCCCAAGGATTTAGTTTAAATAGTAAACATAGAAATGATGTAGTTAGACAACATAGTTTAAGTCAGTCTTTTTATCCATTGTTCTGTCTAAAACCTCAACCATGCATCATTAAGGACCCAGAGTGGGGAAAAAACATGGCTTGATTATACTTAGGCTAGTGGGAATAACATCCTAGCCACATATTAAAAGCTTTACTGCACTTCTCTTTTCTCAAGGGTGTAGTTTGGTTGTTGTTGCAGGGTGTTGTATGATATTATGTCTATAATACAAAACAGACTTTTATTAGAATGACAATAAAAGATACAGAGATGAATCCTACTGGTAGGAGACAGCATAGATGTATTAATACAACCGGCGGCTTGGCTACTAAAAGCACATTTCTGCAACGGGGATTTTAGGATCTCCCAGTGTTCATGCATCGTTAAACAGTTGGCACCAGAGAAAGACAGCCAAGTCACCAAGTCTTTCCACTGCATCATCAGTGAAACATCACACCGGGGTTTCATCTGACAACAAATGACCAAATATGGCTTGCATTCCTCCCCCACATTTCATATTTCAATGCACTAATGCAAAATTGTTGCCCTTAGTTCAAGGACTGGACGGCCTTCATAGTGCAAACACAGTGCAGCATAGCAGAGGGATATATTGATTTGTCAGTTGTGTGTGTGAGACAGCAGTCTTTCCAGCTCTCACTCATTGACAAAATCATTCACTACTCAACTGGCATCACGGAGTAAAGTTGACCTTCAAATGCAAACTTTAAAAAGACACCCAGTATGCATCTTTCACATACTGAGATGTAGTAAAAGACTTCAGAAAAACACATTAACAAAGCCTTCTAAGGATTGACACGTAGTTAAACATGAAGGCTGTAAATCTCCATGACTAGTAAAACTGATGGACATTTTATAAAAACTTTACACAAAAAAAAGTGTCCTTCAAAACAAGTAATTTTGTTCCCCCTCTAGGCCAGGGGCATTCAAGCTTTTTCAGCGGGGACCCCATTTTTACAGTAGAATGTCAGGGGATCCCATTATTTTCCCAATAATCTCTTGCCCCAAATCTAATGACAACCTTAAAAATCAACAAATAACCTTCAATTCATTGCATTTTGATCTCTTATCCAAATGAAAATAAACCAATAAATACATTTATTCCATACAACTGTATCTTTAAAATGATCTTTTCTCTAAAACTTTTGTTTCTTGCCCCATAAAATATTCGGTACTGTTAATTTGTATTTTATTTTGGCGACCCCACTTCAGTGTCACAACCCAGACTTTGAAGAATACTGCTCTAGGCAAAAACGGACACGTAGTCAAGGCAACCGTGAGTGACATTCATATTTAAACAGTGATGAGGGGTTTTGACAGACACAGGTAGTTGTCAGCTAGAGACAGTAATACAGGTTCAGTTCCTCTTGTTTTGGTTCAACAGGAACAGAGAGTGGAAAAGGACAACACTCTGTCCACAAACTGTGGGAGATTTATGTGGCGATTCAGAGTGGCAGTGTGTGTGTGTGTGTGGGGCCTGTTTGTAGGACTAAGTACTCAGGGAGAACTAAGCGGCAGGCTGGCCAAGGCCTTCAGGCCCTCAGACTCTGAACATCATGTGTGTGAATGACAGACGAAAGGACTAACAGCATCCCAAGGTGTGTGTGTTTATGTACAGTACACACACACACACACACACTAGCTCACCTCTCATCTTTGTTCTGGCGGATGCATCCCTCGATGATTTCTTTCACTTCTGGTATGGCTACCTTGTCAAAGCTGGCCGGCTTGACTCCCTGTGGGGGCAGAAACACAGGAGAACATTAAATCAATGTGCCAGCTGAAGCATGAGGCCAACAGAGACCCCCATTTCACCTCATTATCGAGCAGGGGGGCGTCTAGTGGAAAGATCAAGGCCAAGGAATCAAGAGAGAGAAACAGCGAGAGAGAGAGAGAGAGAGAGAGAGAGAGAGAAACAGCGAGAGAGAGAGAGAGAAACAGCGAGAGAGAGAGAGAGAGAGAAACAGCGAGAGAGAGAGAGAAACAGCGAGAGAAAGAGAGAAACAGCGAGAGAGAGAGAGAGAGAAACAGCGAGAGAGAGAGAGAGAGAAACAGCGAGAGAGAGAGAGAGAAACAGCGAGAGAGAGAGAGAGAAACAGCGAGAGAGAGAGAGAAACAGCGAGAGAGAGAGAGAAACAGCGAGAGAGAGAGAGAAACAGCGAGAGAGAGAAACAGCGAGAGAAACAGCGAGAGAGAGAGAAACAGCGAGAGAGAGAAACAGCGAGAGAGAGAGAAACAGCGAGAGAGAGAAAAAAAAGAGGGGGGGTCTCAGTTAAAAAACAACTTTCAATTCTGGTTGAGTGTAGCAGTGGGTCATTTTCCTTACGACAGAGACCATAAAGGGGTGTGTGTTGTGTGTTTTGTGGGCCCCAGTGAGCTCTAAACAGCCAGGGTAACCAGCCGTGTTGATTTAACTCAGGGAGTGTGTGGTGTGGCAGGCCTGAAGCTCTAGCTGAGACAGACTTGGAATTCTGTCACCGGCGCAGCCCAATGTAGCCAAAGTCTGGCTCCAGACGCTTCAGTAAACCTGGGCCCCGAGCATAACAGGATCAACATAGAAACATACATGTGCACACAACATGCGAGCCCCATTAGCCTACCATACAAACAAGTTTTACTGGACAACATTGATCAAATCAGGAACAGCTGGGTGTCTTTCCCCTGAGATAAACATGTAAACAACCTGTCTCTTACAACTTGGTGACAAGTCTATTTTCAGACACCATTAGAACTCACACCAATACTTTTGCCATCCTTTCAGACGCAGATGGAAGCAGCATCTATAGAAAATAAGACTAAAAGCTCATTTGATCCAAATCAGGCCAAATAAATACTGTATTTCCACCATTCAGCATTGTATCAGATGCACAACCTTTAAACAAAAAGGTCCTGGTCGGGGAGGACAAACGGTTCTAAGAGAGTCTTGAAACGCAGGAGTTTTAATAAAATCCACATCAAGAGGATCCAGTTGTTGAGATGAATACGTCCAGCCCAACGTCAGGGCAGTGAGATTCAAGGGCAAGTCATCCTCCTGATACCAAGTTGATCCATACAACCTGGACCCAAGGCAAGTCATGCTCCTGATACCAAGTTGATCCATACAACCTGAACCCAAGGCAAGTCATCCTCCTGATACCAAGTTGATCCATACAACCTGGACCCAAGGCAAGTCATCCTCCTGATACCAAGTTGATCCATACAACCTGAACCCAAGGCAAGTCATCCTCCTGATACCAAGTTGATCCATACAACCTGAACCCAAGGCAAGTCATCCTCCTGATACCAAGTTGATCCATACAACCTGAACCCAAGGCAAGTCATCCTCCTGATACCAAGTTGATCCATACAACCTGGACCCAAGGCAAGTCATCCTCCTGATACCAAGTTGATCCATACAACCTGAACCCAAGGCAAGTCATCCTCCTGATACCAAGTTGATCCATACAACCTGAACCCAAGGCAAGTCATCCTCCTGATACCAAGTTGATCCGTACAACCTGGACCCAAGGAAAGTCATCCTCCTGATACCAAGTTGATCCATACAACCTGAACCCAAGGCAAGTCATCCTCCTGATACCAAGTTGATCCATACAACCTGAACCCAAGGCAAGTCATCCTCCTGATACCAAGTTGATCCATACAACCTGGACCCAAGGCAAGTCATCCTCCTGATACCAAGTTGATCCATACAACCTGAACCCAAGGCAAGTCATCCTCCTGATACCAAGTTGATCCATACAACCTGAACCCAAGGCAAGTCATCCTCCTGATACCAAGTTGATCCATACAACCTGGACCCAAGGCAAGTCATCCTCCTGATACCAAGTAATTTGAAAAAAATAAAAATAAAAGTATCCAATTAGCTAACGCCATAACGCTAGCTAATCTTCCTGGGGTCCAACACCAATTAACAAGACATTACAAACAACCACAACAAGACTTCAAACAAGTAGACAATTGAAATACCTGACAGGAAACACATTTAACATTCAGTTGACGCTTTCTATTTCCTGTCCAGTCACATGGTCTATCGCATTAGATGTTCTTTCTATTTCCTGTCCAGTCACATGGTCTATCGCATTAGATGTTCTTTCTACTTCCTGTCCAGTCACATGGTCTATCGCATTAGATGCTCTTTCTATTTCCTGTCCAGTCACATGGTCTATCACATTAGATGTTCTTTCTACTTCCTGTCCAGTCATATGGTCTATCACATTAGATGTTCTTTCTACTTCCTGTCCAGTCATATGGTCTATCACATTAGATGTTCTTTCTACTTCCTGTCCAGTCATATGGTCTATCACATTAGATGTTCTTTTTTTCTTGAAGGTGAGAAATTTAGAGTTCCATTCAGCTGAGAAATATGGATTGGTAAAGAGTTCCATTCAGCTGAGAAATATGGATTGGTAAAGAGTTCCATTCAGCTGAGAAATATGGATTGGTAAAGAGTTCCATTCAGCTGAGAAATATGAATTGGTAAAGAGTTCCATTCAGCTATGGCTCTGCATTGAACTGTAGATTCAAGTCAGTTTGTCCTTGGCTTGGGTTGCCTGTCTGGTTTAGTGGTTGTGTGTGTTGCTAGTATGTACAAACTGACCTGAAAATACTGTTTTTTTTTATTTATTTTTTTATTTATTTAAAAAAATACAACATTCCTAAAGGAAATCAGAAGACTGGATAGTCATTTGTTTTCAACGTGAAGCCATGAGAGATTCTGATGCATTTGGGTGATATTCATACAGATAGATAATCTGGCAGCCCTGTTTTGAGTGATTTGGAGCTTTTAGTATACATCTTTCTTTGCTGTAGATGACCGTATAACCGGACAGTACTCTAAGTGTGATAGGACCAGGGACTGACCGTATAACCGGACAGTACTCTAAGTGTGATAGGACCAGGGACCGACCGTATAACCGGACAGTACTCTAAGTGTGATAGGACCAGGGACTGACCGTATAACTGGACAGTACTCTAAGTGTGATAGGACCAGGGACTGACCGTATAACTGGACAGTACTCTAAGTGTGATAGGACCAGGGACCGACCGTATAACCAGACAGTACTCTAAGTGTGATAAGACCAGGGACCGACCGTATAACCAGACAGTACTCTAAGTGTGATAGGACCAGGGACCGACCAGTATAACCAGACAGTACTCTAAGTGTGATAGGACCAGGGACTGACCATATAACCGGACAGTACTCTAAGTGTGATAGGACCAGGGACTGACCGTATAACCGGACAGTACTCTAAGTGTGATAGGACCAGGGACCGACCGTATAACCAGACAGTCCTCTAAGTGTGATAGGACCAGGGACCGACCGTATAACCAGACAGTACTCTAAGTGTGATAGGACCAGGGACTGACCATATAACCGGACAGTACTCTAAGTGTGATAGGACCAGGGACTGATTCACCTGATTCAGTGTGCTAGATGTTACATACTCTGAACATTTTCTTTTAACAGCAACTCCCTTAACCATCTCTGATTCAACCTGAACCCAAGGCAAGTCATCCTCCTCATACCAAGTTGATCAATATAACCTGAACCCAGAAACATTGATGGGAATAGGAGCCAAGAACACAGACTCAAACACGGAGACTAATATAGAAATAACTCAACGAACCAAACCCTTCCTCTTACTACCTCAGTCTCTTCTCTGCAGTATCCCCCCCCCATCAGACAGTCGTATAAAGCAAACTGTCAAAACAGTAGAGAAGAAAATGTTCCAGAGAAAGGTAGAGACAGAAAGAGAGAAAAAGAGATTGAGAAAGAGACTTACCGGGATGTGAGAGTGAGAGACAGGTCCGACAGACAGAGAGAGTTGGACTCACTAAACTCTTGTAACCTGGTACATCGAGTTCTGCAGGCTCTGTCCTTTACAGTTCTCAACACAGTGGCTTCTCAGTCTTTACCAACCCCCCCTGTCCCTCCAATCTAGAACCTGTGCTTATATACACACACACACACACACACACACACACACACACACACACACACACACACACACACACACACCTCCTAGAGATTCCTGGGGCCAAACAAAGTAAGGGATGACAGCGGAAGAGGTAATGGAATTAAGGAGGACCGGTATTCCAATAACAGGGTGATTAAAAAGGCCTCATTACGGGTGAAACTCTCACAGTGAATAGAGGTCCATTAAGCCGGTTACATGCTGGTTCCTTTCTGCCCCCTCACAGAACAGCCAACAATGGAGAGAGAAATTAAAAGGTACATTTAAAATGCTTCACAAAAGACCAGAGGCAGAGGGAGGGTGGAGAGACTTGATGTGAGGACGGTGTGGGTGGACTAGCTAGGTATGTGAGGGTGAATCCTGTCTTCCAATTAAGTCAAATTGTCACTTAGTCAATGAGGAATCACCTCATTGTGGAAAGAGAAAAGGACTAATTATGATCTTAAAAAAGTCCAATACATCAGCTTTTATCTCAATACCAAATCCTTTCTGGGTAACAAATACGTGCCTTACAGTCATTCGTTTTCAATTAAAATGGTCAAAAAGAAGCAAAAATATAGTTTCTTAGCAAAGAGACATTTCTCAAGCAAGATTTTTACTAGAACTGTCTGGGAGTGTTCTGCGTGGGGAGGATTCATTTTTTATTTCTGCCGTTATTGGCAGAGAGGTTTGGAACTCTTTCTTATTGGTCTATTAACTAATTTACCGCATGGTGATGTCACCATGGAAGGCCAAAACTCCATCCCACCAAAACATGCAGAAATGTCAAAACAGCTCTTCATTTTCCAAACAGCTCTTCATTTTCCAAACAGCTCTTCATTTTCCAAACAGCTCTTCATTTTCCAAACAGCTCTTCATTTTCCAAACAGCTCTTCATTTTCCAAACAGCTGTTACCCTAAAGAGGCACGACCATCATGTTCGAAATGTCCCAGTATTATTCCAACCTAACGTTCTGACTGCACTTGGCCGTTGACTTGACTTCCCAGCTCTTTATAATTTGAGCTTTAACGTCAGTTCTCAAAGCTGTGCGTTCCTTTTATAATTCACAGTAGATTTCATATATAAACGTATAAACGTATGTTTAAAAAAAAAATTGCTCTTAAGAATCCGTCTGTCCGGTCTGGCAGATTTAAATAGTCCAGCTCTCCAGCAAACAAACAAAGGGATGAAAATACCCCGGACATTATATACAAATGACTGGCCTGGGAGCAAGCTGCTGTGTACCAAATGACTGGACTGGGAGCAAGCTGCTGTGTACCAAATGACTGGACTGGGAGCAAGCTGCTGTGTACCAAATGACTGGACTGGGAGCAAGCTGCTGTGTACCAAATGACTGGACTGGGAGCAAGCTGCTGTGTACCAAATGACTGGACTGGGAGCAAGCTGCTGTGTACCAAATGACTGGACTGGGAGCAAGCTGCTGTGTACCAAATGACTGGACTGGGAGCAAGCTGCTGTGTACCAAATGACTGGACTGGGAGCAAGCTGCTGTGTACCAAATGACTGGCCTGGGAGCAAGCTGCTGTGTACCAAATGACTGGACTGGGAGCAAGCAGCTGTGTACCAAATGGCAGCCTATTTCCTAGATGGGCCCTGGTCAAATTGTAGTGCACTATATAGGTGGCGTTTGGGACGCAGCCAGTGGAACTGTCACTGAGGGTAACAGTCTGAGGCAGGAGGCTGTAATAAGAGTCGGTCTACAGAGCTGGGAGAACAGAGTGACGGGGGAGAGACGGGAGCACGCTGGGTCATTATATACCATCAGCGTCATCCAGACGCGGTCTGGATGTGTGTGTGTGTGTGTGTGTGTGTAAGTAACATGACAAAACATGATTTTCTTGGGTTGTAGCTCTACAGTCACTGACACAGTCTGTCTAAGAGTCAAAAGGACTTCATTTTTAACTTCAGTACTTCACATGAAGCCAATTTCTAACCTGACATGATGAATCCACACAACTTTCCTAAAGCAAAATACCTCCAAGAAGTAATGTGATGGATCACTGAGTTGGAGAAACGGGATTGATTCCCAATTGGTCCATTGACCTCTCTTGGTTACTTCAGCTCACATTGATTCCTCTTAACCACATCCAAGGAAATGCCATAGGTTACACGTTAGTTCCCAGCAGCTAAAATCCATACCAATCTGATAGACGGTTCAAGTTTTAATAGTCCTGTATTCCCATGACAAATCCCTACTCTGATCCCACAGGAGAATGGCATGCAGAGTCACAGTGACTGGGAGGGGTCCAGGGAAGCTGCTCTGTCATTATCATAACACAGGATCTCCCAGACAACCCTGTGTGGTGACCCCTAAAGCTGAGATCACCCACCACCGCAATCAGCCATGACGGTCAATAAGCACGGTTCATCACTGACTAGCCGTCTGTCTGTCCTGTACTTAAAAATCACTGGCATTTCCTAAAAACCTTACTATAGACTTACACTGATTAGATGGAGTAATTCTGAGTACATGGGAGCTTGGTTTTGACCAGCAGGGTTATGTAAACACATATCACAATGACGAGATCAGTCAAAGAGAAGAAAAAAAAAGACTGTCACATCTGTCTGCATGATGAGATCATCTCCTGGCAGTAACACAAAAACACATTGATTACATTTCCCATCCACCCGGCCATCCACCCGGCCATCCACCCGGCCATCCCTACAAGTGTTTCTGACTGCAGAGTTGTGTGGTGTGATTAAAACACCTCCAGGACTATAAGGAGGGATCAAAGCTTAACGGATGAACTGGTGTAAAGGGGAGGGCAGCCCCCAACACATAGTCCAGCCTCCCCTCAGAGAATGTCTTCCTGTCAGCCCCTGTCCACTAGAATACCAAGCACTAGATGAGGTGGCATCCTTCAGCTGCTGTCTACAACTCTCCACAGTCCCCTTTCCAACAGGCCATTATGGAAGCCCTTCAGAGCTAACATGAGGGCTGTGTCATTCCTCTCTCCCTGGGATTCTGTGGCCCCTTAGGATGGACAGGATATCCTGTAAGGAGAGGGAGCCGGTACAGAGGAGGGGGGGGAGCCGGTACAGAGGAGGGGGAGCCGGTACAGAGGAGTGGGGGAGCCGGTACAGAGGGGGAGTCGGTACAGAGGAGGGGGAGTCGGTACAGAGGAGGGGGAGTCGGTACAGAGGAGGGGGAGTCGGTACAGAGGAGGGGGAGTCGGTACAGAGGAGGGGGAGTCGGTCGGTACAGGGGGAGCCGGGACAGAGGGGGGAGCCGGTACAGAGGAGGGGGAGTTGGTACAGAGGAGGGGGAGTCGGTACAGAGGAGGGGGAGTCGGTACAGAGGAGGGGGAGGACAGAGGAGGGGGAGTCGGTACAGAGGAGGGGGAGTCGGTACAGAGGGGGAGCCGGTACAGAGGAGGGGGAGTTGGTACAGAGGAGGGGGAGTCGGTACAGAGAGGGGGGGAGCCGGGACAGAGGGGGGAGCCGGTACAGAGGAGGGGGAGTTGGTACAGAGGAGGGGGGAGTTGGTACAGAGGAGTCAGAGAGGAGGGGAAGTCAGTGAGTGACAGTGGGAGATGGGGCCTGTCTGTGTGTTGAAGACATGACAGAGAGAGAGCCTTGCTGACACTGAGGACAACTGGAGGACTGAGTTTTAGGTTTCAGGTCATTGAAGAAAAGTGATTCGGAAGAGAACGTAGTCAAAACCTCTGTGGTATTTGGAGTATTTCAGGATTGCTCTTCCTGCAGAATGATTTCACCAGTGTGGAGGTTAGCCTGCCTATACTGGCTTTACTGGTTGACTGAGGAATTCCCACACTTGAGGTCAGTAAAGGCTGTCTGGACAAATCACAGAACCGTCTGTGATCTACAGAAGCAGCTGAGGAACATGGAATGCAGACAGGTTTGCCCTCTACTTCTCTTAAAATAAGAACACACCACAGCACAGTAGACCCACCGTCTCCCCCTACTGGTGACCTTCACAGAATCCCTCACTGAGCCTCTGGGTTTGTCCCCTAGGGTGCCATGGGCCCTGGTCAAAAGTAGTGCACTACTGTACATAGGACATAGGGTGTAGTTTGGGACAGTCTGAAAGCCTTCCTCTTTTTCCATCTATAGCAGTAGCATCATGTGAACGTGGCCACGGCTCCATCTAAACCAGACAGAAGCTCATGACTGCTTCTATTTTACCAGGCCGGAGAGGAAACAACCCAATTTGAGGAAAGAGAAAATAGAAAATGAAAGGTCATCAGTTAATAACAGATGAGATAAAGAGATGTGGGGTGGCGGAGGCGGAGGGAACCTAGGGAGATTATACAGAGGAGAGGCAGTAAGCACAGGACTCGCCTGGTCCCAGATCTGTTTGTGCAGTCAGTTGGTGAGTCAGCACCAACAGATCTGGGAACAGGTTAGCACAGAAAGGCCATGCCTCGTCACACAGCCACTGATGAGGAATAACAAGACTCAAATGTCCTCTCTGCATTCAGGAAGGCCTTCCTCATTCTCAGTACTTGGTAATAGTAATACAATTGGGTCAGCTAGGTCTCCGGATCTATATGTTTACCAAATCAGCAAACTGGCGAGACAAGCACATTAGGGGAACTACTGTAAACATCTGTTACAACAAATAAAATGTAATGTGCTGTATGTGAAAACAGGCCTGGATTCTGTAGTGGAGTGAAGCGGTCGTTCCCTGGCAACCAGACTAGCAACAGTAAAAGTCAGATAACACCTACAACATCAGTATTCGTTATTAGTCCCATTCAGAGTTCACAGTTGAATCCTTGTAAAAACCTGACCATATCAAATCTAGATGCTCCTCCCAGTGTCAGAGTCCTAGTTCAACAGCCTATAGGAGAATGGAGAATACCTGGCGGCAAGGAGGGTGTGTGTGTGTGTGTGTGTGTGTGTGTGTGTGTGTGGTGTTAAACTCCCTGCCCCCGGGGGGAGGGGAGGTGGATGAGGACATGGAGTCCTCCTCCCTAGTGATCAAACATGAGCTTTATGAACGACTGAGACCATAAAGAACAAACCACACAGACACATACAGGCCCAGTGTATGTGAGACTGACTGCAACCCAGAGCAATGAGAGACACAGTGTGTGTGTGTGTGTGAGACTGACTGCAACCCAGAGCAATGAGAGACACAGAACAAGAAAAAAACTAGAGAGGGTGGAGAAGAGGAGAGGAAGAGAGGAACGGCAGCTAGAAGAGAAAGAGTGTAATTGGCAGTGAAATCCAGAAGGGGAGGGGCTGGAGGGGGGAGGGGCTGGAGGGGGAGGGGCTGGACCAAGGACACTTACGCTGGTGACTCGGCGGTAGATCTGTGCAGCGTTCTGGCACTCGGAGTAGGGGTACTCTGAGGTGGCCATCTCCAGCATGCACATCCCAAAGGCATACACATCCACTGACTCGTCGTACTTCTCCTCATACATCTCAGGGGCCATGAACTCTGGGGTACCTTGAAACGGATCAAAACGGAACGGGTTCAGAACTCTCTGTGCCTCACACTGCTGTGTCTCCTCCGGCCCAACTCACCCAAGAGGGCCAGAGGGGAGAGGAGGAAAGGACGAAGCCACGGGACAGGCCGCCGACGTACCACCTGCGAGGAGAGAGACAGAAGAGAGAGCGGAAAGGGGGAATGGTGGGAGCAAAATAAATAAATCAAATAAATAAAAGAGAAGGGGGAAGCTGGCTTCAGTTTAGTCAGAATTGAAACAAGCACAAGTTTTTCTCTGTAAGGCCTTTTATTGGGGCTAAGAGAGAGAAGGGGGCGACAGGTGCACAGAACATGCTGTTTGGCCCTTGTGCTGATACTTTGTAATCAAGCAATTGGGAGCAGTCTGGTTAGAGAAGATTCAAACAGGAGAGGGGTTGAGAGGACGACAGGTTGTTAGCCAGACAGACAGGTAAATGTAAGTTCAATCCCCTCCCCATTCAGACACATACGCCTGATTGGATAGCTTTGTAACAGCTGAGTCTGAAATAGCCAATCGAGGGCCTTTATTACTACATTTATCCTACTGGTACGGTTATCAACGTAGCTATGGAACTAACTTGTGTCAAAACCTCACCTTTCACAGAGAAACACGATACATGTCTTAGTGTCACTTACCTGTGTCGTTGACCTGTTGGAAGCAAAGGTTAGAGTAGGTTGGTTAGGCCCTGAGATAAAGCCCATCCCATAGCTACAGACTGAACTAAACAGCTCTGTTCCGTGCACCTGGTGACACTGGTAAGAAGCAAAGGTCTTACACAGAAAAAATATTATTGACATTTTTTTGTAAATGTTTATTTAAATGTTTATTTTCACTTACCAGAACCACTTACTGTGACTGCAGTACATATGATATTATTACCCAGTACTGCAGAATGAGGGAGAGCCTACATGTTTTAAATACTCAAAGAGCATAGATAGACAAAAAAGAAAACAGATTGATTAAGGGGGAAAAGCTAGATGAGCAGATAGAGATGGCCGTATCAGGTGATCTTAAAACGCTGAGGGGGAGAACACAAAACCCACGAGGAAAACATTTCAGATAGAGAGATGTTACTGCATCTGAAACAGTCCCCTATTCCCTATATAGTGCCTTACTTTTGACCAGAGCCCTATGGGAGCCCTACGGGCACTGTTCAAAAGTAGTGCACTATATAGTGAATAGGGGGCCATTTCAGGAACATTCATTATCATTGTCAGCATGTGCATCATAGATTTTAAATCAGGCTTAAAGTAAACAAACCACAGGTCTCCACCAAAACCCAAAGAGAAAATATGGTTTTTACCCACAAGAGGGGAAAACTCCACATTTATTGTCAACATTTGTGGGATTTCACGATGTGGCTAAAGACCTGCTGTCATTAGGGCAATTTACAAGCTCCAACACACCGCAGTTTATGGAAAGTCAGAGTGCTTTCACCTGCCTAATATGAATTTCAATTAGCTTTTTCTGGCGTAACTGATTGTTTTCAGATGGGGGAACAGAGACCAAAACGGTGTTTTCCCCTTGTTAAAACAGGGAACTGGATGGCACAGCAGAGCCGGGGTGGCTCCCCAGTTTCACCCCGAGACCAGTCCAACACAACCAGCCCTGGAGGAAACTGGAGGCCCACGGAGTACTACGGTCAGGGAGAGCCAGGCGCTGAAAACCTGTGGTCGGCTTACGACAAACAGTGGTTGGAATCTTAAAACACTTTTTAAAAAGAAGTATATTTAACTTTTATCCAGTACTTCCAACCTCGTCCACCCGAAACTCTCACATTCCATTCCAGAAGGTGTCAATTTAAATCCTAATATATTTTAAATTCAACCATCTGTGGGGAGGTCGGAAGGGACGAGGGAATGGATCTGGCTTTGACACAGGTGTTGGGGTGGAAGGTGAAAGGTCAAGGGTCAAAAGGTTAAAATGTCAGTAAATCAGCCTGTGGACGTACCTATGACACTCTTGGCGAAGGAGGCCCGTTTGAGCGTAGCCAATCCCAGGTCTCCTATCTTGACGGAGCCAGTGGGGCCGGTGATGAAGATGTTGTCACACTTCAGGTCCCTGTGAATGATGGGAGGGGCCCGGGTGTGGAGGAAGTGGAGCCCCTTTAGGATCTGACGACACCAGCTACGTAGAACCTTGATCTTCATCACCTTGAACCGCTTCAGATACCTAGAACACAATAAGAACAAACTGTGATGAGACTGTGGGACATTTCTAACCAGTGTTGTTCTGATATAGCTGACGAACCATCACCTTCAGCACCTTGAACCTCTTCATGTACAGTACCTACAACACATTTTAAATATTCATTTAGCCAGTAAAAGTTGTCATTATAAATGTGAGGTAAAGCATTGAGAACAAATACAATAAAACAAGCAGTGGTGAGATGAGGTGTAACATTTCTATTAGGTGTTACAGGTGATTAATGATTAATAAAGTAACCATCACTGATGAGGAGTGATCACTGGTCTCATGTACAGGACCAGTCAAAAGTTTGGACACACCTCCTCATTCAAGGGTTTATTTTCTTTAATTTTACTATGTTCTACATTGTAGAATAAGAAAGACATCAAAACTATGAAATAAAATATATGGAATCATGTAGTAACCAAAAAAGTATTACACAAATCAAAATATGTTTTATATTTGAGATTCTTCAAAGTAGCCACCCTTCGCATTCTCTCAACCACAAAGATACAGCGGTTGGAACCAAACATCTCAAATTTGGACTCAACCCAAAGGACTTTAGTAGTGATTTCTTTGCAGCAATTCGACCATGAAGGCCTGATTTGCACAGTCTCCTGCTTCCTGTGAAGCAATTATTTGGGCTACAATTTCTGAGGTTGGTAACTCTAATGAACTTATCCTCTGCAGCAGAGGTAACTCTGGGTCTTCCTGAGCTCAGGAAGCTCAGTCCGATGATGCTGTGACACAGTGCCCCAGACCATGACAGACCCTCCACCTCCAAATCGATCCCGCTCCAGAGTACAGGCCTCGGCGTAACGCTCATTCCTTCGATGATAAATACAAGTCCGACCATCACCCCGGTGAGACAAAACCGCGACTCGTCAGTGAAGAGCACTTTTGCCGGTACTCTCTGGTCCAGCGACGGTGGGTTTGTGCCCGTTGATGTCTGGTGAGGACCTGCCTTACAACAGGTCTACAAGCCCTCAGGCCAGCCTCTCTCAGCCTATTTCGGACAGTCTGAGCACTGATGGAGGGATTGTGCGTTCCTGGTGTTGCCATCCTGTACCTGTCCCGCAGGTGTGATGTTCGGATGTACCGATCCTGTGCAGGTGTTGTTACACGTGGTCTGCCACTGCGAGGATGATCAGCTGTCCATTCTGTCTCCCTGTAGCGCGGTCTTAGGCATCTCACAGTACAGACATTGCAATGTATTGCCCTGGCCACATATGCAGTCCTCATGCCTCCTTGCAGCATGCCTAAGGAATGTTCACGCAGATGAGCAGGGACCCTGGGCGTCTTTCTTTTGGTGTTTTTCAGAGTCAGTAGAAAGGCCTCTTTAGTGTCCTAAGTTTTCATAACTGTGACCTTAATTGCCTACTGTCTGTAAGCTGTTAGTGTCTTAGCGACCGTTCGTCAGGTGCATGTTCATTAATTGTTTATGGTTCATTGAACAAGCATGGGAAACCGTTTTTTAACCCTTTACAATGAAGATCTGTGGAGTTATTTGGATTTTAACAAATTATCTTTGAAAGACAGGGTACTGAAAAATGTATTTTTGCGTTTCTTTTTTTTTGTTGCTGAGTTTATATACACTGCTCAAAAAAATAAAGGGAACACTTAAACAACAATGTTCCAAGTCAATCACACTTCTGTGAAATCAGACTGTCCACTTAGGAAGCAACACTGATTGACAATAAATTTCACATGCTGTTGTGCAAATTGAATAGACAACAGGTGGAAATTATAGGCAATTAGCAAGACACCCCCAATAAAGGAGTGGTTCTGCAGGTGATAACCACAGTTCCTATGCTTCCTGGCTGATGTTTTGGTCACTTTTGAATGCTGGCAGTGCTTTCACTCTAGTGGTAGCATGAGACGGAGTCTACAACCCACACAAGTGGCTCAGGTAGTGCAGCTCATCCAGGATGGCACATCAATGCGAGCTGTGGCAAGAAGGTTTGCTGTGTCTGTCAGCGTAGTGTCCAGAGCATGGAGGCGCTACCAGGAGACAGGCCAGTAAATCAGGAGACGTGGAGGAGGCCGTAGGAGGGCAACAACCCAGCAGCAGGACCGCTACCTCCGCCTTTGTGCAAGGAGGAGCAGGAGGAGCACTGCCAGAGCCCTGCAAAATGACCTCCAGCAGGCCACAAATGTGCATGTGTCTGCTCAAACGGTCAGAAACAGACTCCATGAGGGTGGTATGAGGGCCCGACGTCCACAGGTGGGGGTTGTGCTTACAGCCCAACACCGTGCAGGACGTTTGGCATATGCCAGAGAACATCAAGATTGGCAAATTCGCCAC
Organism: Oncorhynchus tshawytscha; assembly: GCF_018296145.1. Taxonomy (NCBI): domain Eukaryota; kingdom Metazoa; phylum Chordata; class Actinopteri; order Salmoniformes; family Salmonidae; genus Oncorhynchus; species Oncorhynchus tshawytscha. Next base: position 169,139 of record NW_024609807.1, read on the forward strand.
TGGCGCCCTGTGCTCTTCACAGATGAAAGCAGGTTCACACTGAGCACGTGACAGACGTGACAGTCTGGAGACACCATGGAGAACGTTCTGCTGCCTGCAACATCCTCCAGCATGACCGGTTTGGCGGTGGGTCAGTCATGGTGTGGGGTGGCACTTCTTTGGGAGGCACAGCCCTCCATGTGCTCGCCAGAGGTAGCCTGACTGCCATTAGGTACCGAGATGAGATCCTCAGACCCCTTGTGAGACCATATGCTGGTGCGGTTGGCCCTGGGTTCCTCCTAATGCAAGACAATGCTAGACCTCATGTGGCTGGAGTGTGTCAGCAGTTCCTGCAAGAGGAAGGCATTGATGCTATGGACTGACCCGCCCGTTCCCCAGACCTGAATCCAATTGAGCACATCATGTCTCGCTCCATCCACCAACGCCACGTTGCACCACAGACTGTCCAGGAGTTGGCGGATGCTTTAGTCCAGGTCTGGGAGGAGATCCCTCAGGAGACCATCCGCCACCTCATCAGGAGCATGCCCAGGCGTTGTAGGGAGGTCATACAGGCACGTGGAGGCCACACACACTACTGAGCATCGTTTTGACTTGTTTTAAGGACATTACATCAAAGTTGGATCAGCCTGTATTGTGGTTTTCCACTTTAATTTTGAGTGTGACTCCAAATCCAGACCTCCATGGGTTGATAAATTTGATTTCCATTGATCATTTTAGTGTGATTTTGTTGTCAGCACATTCAACTATGTAAAGAAAAAAATATTTAATAAGAATATTTCATTCATTCAAATCTAGGATGCAGTGTATATTACACATAGATAATATTTTCTACATATTTTATAATAATCTGGTTTTAGTTGTTTAAGTTTACACTGAAAACATCCATCCAGAATTGTATTTCCAAAAACCCTGTTTGGACTTAGCAGGCCCGAACAAACACTTAGGCGGCCCGCCCAAGGATCTAAATGGCAGACAAATCCCTGGTGTGTATACGTGCACCTGTGTTTAGACTACATGTGTGTATCTGGATCAGTACCCTGAGTGTTACAGTGCCAGACCTCAGTGTCTTTTCTTTCTGCATTGGGCTCAGGCTCCCATGTTGACCCCCCCCCCCCGTGACAGTGTTACAGGAAGTGGATAATCTAGGCCATGACAGTGTTACCGTCCCCATAGTGAAGGTACAGTCGTTTGGGACACAGCACACTGACTCTTCCACAGGAGGGAGCTGCTGGTCTGGCCCAGAGTCCTGAGCTGCACTGTCTGTCCTGTTGTGGGCCCAGACAGACTAGCACCACATGGTCAGTACTGGTACCACACCACAGCAGATTGGACAGGCAGCCACACTGACACCCTCTCGTTCCATGTCTCTCTCCATCCTCACCGTTTGTCTCGCTCTCTCCCCTTCCCCTCACTTTGTCTGTCTGCCTGTCTCTCTCACTCTACCTCAGTCTCGCTCCCTCCCTCCGCCTCACTTTGTCTGTCTGCCTGTCTCTCTCACTCTACCTCAGTCTCGCTCCCTCCCTCCGCCTCACTTCGTCTGCCTGTCTCTCTCTCTACCTCAGTCTCGCTCCCTCCCTCCGCCTCACTTTGTCTGTCTGCCTGTCTCTCTCACTCTACCTCAGTCTCGCTCCCTCCCTCCGCCTCACTTCGTCTGCCTGTCTCTCTCACTCTACCTCAGTCTCCCTCCCTCCGCCTCTCTATCAAGAATGTGAGGAATCTGCAGCAGCAGCAGCTGGCAGGTGGGCAACTCTCCCAGCTCTCCCACAATGCATCAATCCCATGGAAGGTGGGTGGTGGGCGGCACGCAGTCCGTTGCCCATTTCTACTGTAGCTGTCTGCTCTACATTCAGGTTTTATTGTTACCACAAACACCACTGGGCCAGAGCCAACCCTGACTGGCCTGGTCCCCCCCTGTCCTGTCTGCTTCTGTTCTCTCTACATTGTCAGGGGTTTTGTCATGTGTGTGTGTCTGTGTGTGGCTCTAGTGTGCCAGACCGAGTGTAGACTAGCTAGCAGCAGGGAGGTAGGGAGATGGACATGCGTCCTGGTCATGGTGAGACAACAGCATCCTGTTAAGAGGTACCACTCTGCTCTCAGGGCTCTCACACAGCTGTGAAGTGCTTATTATGGAACACTCACAAAGCCCTATTTGACTAGCAGATGTACCTACGCATAATATGAAGGTTATGGAACAAGGAAAAGGTTTAGTAGAAGGACAAATAACATTAAGACATTTCCTTTGACATTTTCATATCTCCGTTGGTGGCAGAGAACAACAGTAGGGGGGATGAGACGGCAGTGGGTCGACGACTGGATAGGTGGACGTTCACCAAAATGTTTGTGTGTGTGTGTGTGTGTGTGTGTGTGTATATATAAACCGTACAAGCTTGTCAGTACTACTCACGTTTTGAGGGTGCCTGATGTCATAAGCTCTGTGACCAGCACGATGCACTTGGAGTTCTTTCCTTTGGAGGGAGACTCCCAGGAGTCGTAGAAGCGTACAATGTTATGGTGCTGCAGACCCTTCAACATCTCAGCCTCCTCCTTGAACCTCTGACGCTCCGTCTTAGACAGCTTACGATCCTGTCGGAGAGAGCAGGAGAAACATCTAGCAAACAATAGATTTCACATTCCATTTCCAGTTGTCTTGACACATAATGCTTTACAATAACCCAGCCTAAAGTATAGGACAGAACCCAATCAATCAATAAACCAATCGCTCAATCAATCAAGTGTTCATAAAGTCCTTTTTCCATCAGCAGTTGTCATAGAGACAGTGTTTCACAGTAACCCTGCCATGAACCACACAGGAAGAACTGAGAAAACAAAAACAAACAGACTCGCTAGCGAACCTACATACTTCTCAGTTGTCCTATTTTAACAGCCTGGGTCCCTCTAACTTAATGGGAATACCAGTGCTGGCCTGCACCATAAACCATATATGCACCGGCCATTGCGGTCAGGGAAACACTAATAAACATTGCTGTACATTTAAAAAGAGTGAGTTTGAGGGGTTTGACTTGTTTTACGGAGATTCCATGTTTGTGGTTTAGAAATATCTTTGTGGCCGAGAGGCTTGGTACTGTTAAACGGATACTTGGGATTTTCAGCAATGAGGCCCTTTAACAACTTCCCCAGAATCAGATTAACTAGTTGATACCATTTTAAGGTCTGTGTCAAGTATGAAGGAAATTAGAAGTAGTTTCGCAAGCCAATGCTAACCAGTGTTAGTACAATGACTGAAAGTCTATGGGTATCTGCTAGCCCGCGAGTTAGCAATTGCGCTAACGCAAGTTAGCAGTTTCCTTCAAACCGCACGCAAACACATAAAAATGGTATCCACGAGTTCATCTGACTCTGAGGGACCCCAAAGTATCCCTTTTAAGGTCATAGTTCATCATGGCATAGTAAAACCAGAAAGGCCAGTGGAGAGTCACCCTGTGTGGCCCTGGCCTATAGAGGTGAGTCACCCACAGTCACCTCCCCCTGGCCAGATCGGCTTGGCACAACATTGCGTCATCTCTTTTCTTTTCCACATACACAGGCAGGCAGAGATAGAGAGAGAGAGATAGGGTGGGAGGAGGCCCTATCGGTCCACAAACCTAGTCATTAATCATCCTCATTCCTTCCTGGTCAGATGGATTATATCAAAAGCAGACAGGATTCAGCCTTCAGTTTCACAAAGAAGGTCAGACATCTATTTGTTTCATTATGGCCTTATTTTCCAGCCCAGAAAAAAACAGAAAAAAAGTCTACTTCCGTGGAGGATATGATGGTTTTAATCCGCTGATGGGGGTAAGGATGGGGTTGCTCTGAAATCTGCACCTGGGGCATTACACGAGGATGGATTAGAACAATGCCTGGTGAAAGCACTAAAGCAATTGTATTTCCGGGGATTTTAGTTTTGGCATTAGCAGTGATTTAGTCCTTTTAGCTGGCAGAGACAGGCATTACTAGCCTGGGTCTCTAGACAATCTGCCAGCATCACAGGCTACCCTACAGAAGAAGAAACTAAGTGTATTTGTGTCCGTATCTGTCTGTGTGCATCTTTCACCTGTGCAGCCATAAAGCCCATGTCAGTTCAAGCCACCTAAATCCATCGAGCACCAGCAGGAGGACCCTGAATGTCACCAAAGCACAGATGCAACTCATTAAGCCAAGTCATTACCAGGTTTCAGAGGGATCAGGTTCTGTGTATGGAAACACAGCAGGGAAGGTGGGTCTGAGAACACACTCAGCCCAGATGAGACCATTAGACATTAAGCAGCTCTAACGAGGATCAGGGGTCCCAGGGCCATATACACATTAGCTTTGGAAAGACGGAGTTGGAAATAAAGGTTCCACCTGCATACTATCAATACTTTCAAAAGGGACATTTCAAAACTGCTCCGCTTCATATTTACCATGTCCAGCACCACCCCAACATCAGTCTGAAAATGGCACGTTTCTATGTTCTGCAGTAAAAAAAGATGGAGGAAGATGCAAATTCCTCCTCATAATTGGTTAAAAAAATAGAAAATCACCCGGTGATGTAATTGGAAACACTTATCTTCCTCTGTCTGTTTTACTACAAAACATAGAAACATATCATTTTCACTAGGGATGCACGATATATCGGTGAACATATCGGTATCGGCCGATGTCTAGTTTAACGTCGATGTCAAAGCTGACGTGCATACCTATATAACGTAGGTACATGACGTAATGACGCCACGTAAAGTTTTGCGCTACACGTGCAACACAGCATTCCTAATGTCTGCTGTGTGGATCGAGCAGTCAACAAGTCCAGCAGTCATTTGAAAGAGTAACAAAATTTCAGCGAGACAACTCAAAGGCAAAATCCATTAAATCCAAGATAAAGGAATTCATTGCCCTTGAAAATCAACCGTTCTCTGTCGTTTGTGATGTTGGCTTTCGCCGACTGGTTGAGCACCGGTACACACTACCAAGTGTGCCATTTTCAGATGTTGCCCTACCGGAGTTACACAGTGAAAGCATCACTGCTACTAGCTTCACGACATACATACTATGGAATGCCGTTTGGGTCTTTGTGTGTCAAAGAAGATACAGTAGCACTGCCAAAGCTGTACAAAAAGTCTGCAAACAAGCAAACACCGGCCACAAACGACGTGTTTACAATTCCACGTTGGTAATAAAGCATCATTTGTTTGACCGCAACTTCTGGGGTAGCTAGCTTTAGCTTGGTATCTAGCTAGCACCAATACAACCTGTCTAAAAACAATGACCAAAAGAAACTGCAGACATTTTCATTATTCTTAGCAATGATTTAGGAATCCAGTATTAGCTAGGTTGCCACTTGCTGTTGTTCGCCTATTGAAATTGAACTTCAGTTCATGAAAATAAATAGCTAGCCAGCTACTTAACCCTGTTGCCCAAAGCTAACGTTATAAGCAGCCAGCTAGCTTCATCTGGCTAGTGAGGCTCGACCTGACCGGGTTGTGTTGTGAAGCTAGCCACAGTAAGGATTAGGCACAATAGTGGAATTTGCGGTTTTCCTTCAAAATAAAAGTATGTAATTGACAGTGATGCAAATGAATACAAATAGTATAATTATCCCATACTTTTATTTTGAAGGCTAACCACAAAGTCCACTAGTGTGGCTAATCCTTATTGTGGCTAGCTTCACAGATGGGTCCGACCACCATTAATCAAATAAGAAATGTCTTATAATTTAGGGTTATTTTAGATGACACCTAGCTATATAGTTAACTAGCTAATTAAAGCTACTGAAACAGATTGTCGTTTTGCTATGTTTTTGGTTTAGAACATTGCTTGCATCAATGAGCTAGCTTTTTTTTATGACCAGCACTGTAGGTGCGCGAGACAACTTTACCAGCATCATAGCATATGTATCGATGAATCGTTGTGACATGAAATACGAGTGTAATCGATGTGTAATAACTACGTAATAAATGTATGAACGCATTAAATGATTATGTGACGTGCAGTCAATACTCAGGTCCTGATTGGTCAACGAGTCTATTTGACACCTCAAATAGTGTTAAATAGTATATTTAACACCAAAGACCCAAAAGACATTCCCATAGAAATCCTGGTTGAGAATGAAACGACTGAACAAATGAACAACGAAACAGCACAGCAAGTAAGTGAAAGAAATAGGTTTTGATGTTTTGATGTTTTTACTAGTAACGGGGACATACGTAAATGCCAACTAAATAACTGTTTGGTCAGTGTGTGCAACCTTTAAGTAGGCAAGTCAGTTAACGGCCTACACCGGTCAAACCTGGACGACGCTGGGCCAATTGTGCGCCGCCCTATGGGACTCCCAATCACGGCTGGATGTGATACAGCCTTCGCCTCTCCCGAGTCTGTACGGGAGTTGCAGCGATGAGACAAGACTGTAACTACTACCAATTGGATACCACGAAATTGGGAAGGGAAAAAAAAGAAAATAATTGTGCCAATTTTGCCAAATTCCAAAAAAAACATGGAACAAAAATATGTCAAAAACAGCAAGAAGCCGTGCCTAACCCATCCACCTATGTGAGAATGCTGTTCCAGTCAAAGAGAGGGGGTTGGCAAGGCTTGTCATGTTCGTCTCCAGTGTGAGAACTGAAGAGGGGGGTTGGCAAGGCTTGTCATGTTCGTCTCCAGTGTGAGAACTGAAGAGGGGGTCTGCAAGGCTTGTCATGTTTGTCTCCAGTGTGAGAACTGAAGAGGGGGTCTGCAGGGCTTGTCATGTTCGTCTCCAGTGTGAGAACAGGGGGTCTGCAGGGCTTGTCATATTCGTCTCCAGTGTGAGAACTGAAGAGGGGGTCTGCAGGGCTTGTCATGTTCGTCTCCAGTGTGAGAACTGAAGAGGGGGTCGGCAAAGGCTTGTCATGTTCGTCTCCAGTGTGAGAACTGAAGAGGGGGTCTGCAAGGCTTGTCATGTTCGTCTCCAGTGTGAGAACTGAAAGGGGGGTTGGCAAGGCTTGTCATGTTCATCTCTGCCACCTCTGTACTGTCTGCCTCGTCTTCTTCCACCACGGTGGCTAACCACAAAAGACACATTTAGCACACTGCTGCTTAGAATACAACACAGGTGTTTGTTTGTGCATTTACAAACCATGACATGTGACCTGACTGTGGACTAGATTAAGCGCATGTGCAAAATAGCTCAGAATGCATTAACTCTTTAATGACATCACTAACACACGCAGAATGGTTAGCTATAGGAGTGTGTCATCGGCCGGGCCACTGGCCTCTCCCGTGTTAAATTCAGACAGAGACAGAGACAGAGAGAGAGAGAGAGAGAGACTTAGTGGTAGCAAACCAGTTCCTCCCTGCTCTCCAAGTCACAAGGTGTCCTACTTCAGGTTTGACTAGTGACCACAAGGGCTAAGTTTAACAACATAAGACCACAGTGGAGAACGAGACAACAGCACACAGAGCAGCAAGTCAGACAGGTTCCTTCCTTCAACAAGGAAAGGAAACATGGAGCCAAAAGGTGGTGCTGTACATGATTCCAAGATAACATCCTACTAGCCTGGTCCCAGATCTGTTTTGTGCTGTCTTGCCAACTCATGTGGTCATTGGCTAATGGCTATAGGCCCTGCAGCCCAAACAGATCTGGAGCAGGCTAAATCCTGTGGAGCTCGGCGTGGAAGCTCTTTCATCTGTGTAATAAACACCAACAGCCAGGCAGGTCAGGCTTCAGCCGGACTGTTACACCTTCAGATGCCCTCCACATCACCCCAACATGACTGACCCTGCACTCAGCCAGATGCCCTCCACATCACCCCAACACGACTGACCCTGCACTCAGCCAGATGCCCTCCACATCACCCCAACACACCTGACTGACCCTGCACTCAGCCAGATGCCCTCCACATCACCCCAACACACCTGACCCTGCACTCGGCCAGATGCCCTCCACATCACCCCAACACACCTGACCCTGCACTCAGCCAGATGCCCTCCACATCACCCCAATACGCCTGACCCTGCACTCAGCCAGATGCCCTCCACATCACCCCAACACACCTGACCCAGCACTCGGCCAGATGCCCTCCACATCACCCCAACACACCTGACCCTGCACTCAGCCAGATGCCCTCCAAATCACCCCAATACGCCTGACCCTGCACTCAGCCAGATGCCCTCCACATCACCCCAACACACCTGACCCAGCACTCAGCCAGATGCCCTCCACATCACCCCAACACACCTGACCCTGCACTCAGCCAGATGCCCTCCACATCACCCCAACACGCCTGACCCTGCACTCGGCCAGATGCCCTCCACATCACCCCAACACGCCTGACCCTGCACTCAGCCAGATGCCCTCCACATCACCCCAACACGCCTGACCCAGCACTCAGCCAGATGCTCTCTCAGTCAAACAATCAGACGCGTATCCCCTGGACCCGGTTCATTTTCCACATACAAAGTTTGTGTGTGTTGCAATCGCAAACCCCTGGCTCTCCTCTCCTCTCCTCCTATCTTGCTATCTGTAGTTTCTCCTCCTCTTTCCTTCCTCCTCCTCCACATAGAACGTTAGTGTTCCAAACCCCTGGCTCTCCTCCTACTCCCTCCTCCTGGTCTGGGCATGGAGATAAACAAGCAGTTGGCCAGGCTCTCCATCCAGAAAACAAGCCCTCTCCAGCCCAGAGGGAGCCAGATACAACAGAGGACCTGATCCCTGCCTCACCACTGGCTCAGACTAACAGCTAAACTCACCCCCTCGTACATACTGAACCAACCTCCAATGAAAACAATCCTCCCAAAGCTCTCCAGTGTGTACCTATGTGTGTGTGTACGGAAAGGCAGATCAGCCAAATCCACAATGGAATTAATATGCTTTGTATTTCTCTCTCTCTCTGCTTTCTCTGTGGAAAATGATCCAATGTTATTCCCAGTCCTTAGGGACATCTCCAAGCCAAGCATCAGTGCAGTAATCTGGGCCCAGTTGTTTTCAGTTAGTGTGTGTGTGTGTGTGTGTGTGTGTGTGTGTGTGTGTGTGTGTGTGTGTGTAGGTGTCTGTGTGTGTGGAATGTGCATGCTCGTGTGTGTGTGTGGAATGTGCGTGTGTCTGTGTGTGTGTGTGTGTGTGTGTGTGTGTGTGTGTGTGTGTGTGTGTGTGTGTGTGTGTGCCAGGATATGAGAACAGAGGGGTGTGTGGTATTACTGGTCAGAGCCAGGGCTGGGCCTGGAGGGCATTGATAAATTCCTTCTCCATTTCCACATATCAAATATTAATACAGATGGGGAAATGGCTGGAAGGCTGGGATCAGAGTGGCTAGCCACCATTTCCAAGGATTTGTGGTGGTCAGAATTACTGGCAGGGCAGGCAGTGAGTGGTGCTGTATGGACCATATCAATATAATTGGTAAAATGGTCAAAGCCTAGAAGTAGAATTAGTAGAATGGTCAAAGCCTAGAAATAGAATTAGTAGAATGGTAAAAGCCTCCCCAGACCATGGATACTTGACTGGAATAGGAATGTTCGTTGTAGAAAGTCCATTTATATGGCTATGTACAGTACGCCCACTCCCAGTCAAGGTTATTGTGGCAGCATAGGGAGAAAGCACTCTCAGAAGGCCATGGGTTAATGGGTTCAACCAAGAGATATAGTTCAATCAATTCAGAGCACTATATCCATTATATGACTGACAGTGAGATGACAGATGGAGGAGAAAACAGGACGGTTGAGGCCATCAAAGCTCACCCACCAGACCGGTCACAGAGTTTTATCAAACTAAACAATACGGGACAATAGTAGACTAGACAAGAGCAAAGCAGTCACTGTTAAACAAGTCACTCGGATGACAAATCACTTGGTGACTTGTAGTTATGAACACAGAGATATGTAACGGTCAAATGAAAGCAGAGTTGCAGTGAGTGACTTAGTATTCTGGCAGCAGGTTTCCAACGCCACTGGAAAGATCAAAGACTCACCGATAAGAAGGAGACCATATCAGGCTCACAGAGCGTGTGTGTGTGTGTGTGTGTGTGTGTGTGTGTGTGTGTGTGTGTGTGTGTGTGTGTGTGTGTGTGTGTGTCTTTGAACCAGTATCTGAAAGAGCACTAGCACTCATCCCCATCCTCTAACAATAGCACAACACCTAAGGAAGGTAGCTAGCTAGCTTAGGCTACAGGCAGCTACTCAGCGTACAGTACATGATCTGTAACACCCAAACCTGAGCACCACTTGGACCCTAAAGATACCCATTCCTGGTGGACATAAATCTGGGGCCACCCAGACCACTGAGAGATGACCCAGTCCTGGTGGACATAAACCTGGAGCCACCCAGACCACTGAGAGATGACCCAGTCCTGGTGGACATAAACCTGGAGCCACCCAGACCACTGAGAGATGACCCAGTCCTGGTGGACATAAACCTGGAGCCACCCAGACCACTGAGAGATGACCCATTCCTGGTGGACATAAACCTGGAGCCACCCAGACCACGGTGAGATGACCCATTCCTGGTGGACATAAACCTGGAGCCACCCAGACCACTGTGAGATGACCCAACACTATTCTGCCTCAGATATGTCTCGGAGGCTCTGGCCAAACACGCACTAGAAAGGGAATAGGACTGGGGTTGCAAAGGGTCGGAAACTTTCTGGTAAATTTCCTGGGAAATTAAGCCCGGGAAGTTTGGGAATTTTGCCTAAATGTATCAAAAAATGTTGCTTATAACAGTGAACCTTTTTTTGTGGGATACACATAAGGCAATTCTAGGTCTTGTGGCATATTTTGGTTAAACTATCCCCAATTTAATGGAACCACAGTGCATTCATCCATCACATATACAGCTGATTCTCAAGATCTTGCACACTAATGAGATGCTATTGAGCCCAGACTACTACACTGTCTGAGCCAAGGACTACATGCTTTCAGGTAAGTTTTCATTACAATACTGGGTGGGGTGAATATATTTTAAATGACAAACATTATTTTTTGTTAATTAGTAAATAGTAGCCTACAACAAAGTGTGTTTAAATAATTTGTAAATGGTTAACAATTTCTGCTAGTTAGTTTTAGCTACCATGTGGGTTTAATCTTGCTTGAGCCTGCTGACTGAGGAGTGTTAATTCACCTGTTTCCATACGTTTCATTTTAAAACATTTATCTGACAAAGGAGTTGTTTAATCTAACTGCTTAACTATTTATCTGTACATGGAATTGTATTTGGTTGTTTTTTACTCATTTTTTTCTAATCTGTACAGGAAAATTCCAAGGGCACTATCTGACGTGTGGAGACATTTCCCTGTAGCTAATGTAGACGGGAAATCTGTGCAAATACTGTGCCAGATCATATGCGAAGAATGCAACAAAAATGCAGAATCATCTGGCCAAGTGCATAAAGTTCCCTCAGTGCTCACAAAAGTCCCTCTCATCATTTTCACCTCGAATAGAAGTAATCAGACACCTTATCGATAGCAACAGCTCATGGTCTTCCTGGAATCAGATGTTTTTTTGACTCAATGTAGGAACGTAGTCAGAGAAATGCTGATGAATGTCTTGCTCGAGCTGCGTATGGAACTGGTTCACCTCTGATGCTCACAGGCAGTGAGTATTGGAAGAGATTTCTGAATGTTCTTCACCCAGCATACACCCCTCCAACCAGACATGCTTTATCTACTCATTTGCTGGATACAGAGTTGAACAGAGTTCAAGTGAAGGTCAAGCAAATCATAGAGAAAGCAGACTGGATTGCAATCATCTCTGATGGGTGGTCAAATGTTTGTGGGCAAGGAATAATTAACTACATCATTTCCACCCCTCAACCAGTATTCTACATGAGCATAGACACAAGGGACAACAGACACACCAGACTCTACATTGCAGATGAGCTGAAGGCAGTCATCAATGACCTTGGACCACAGAAGGTATTTGCACTGGTGACAGACAATGCTGCGAATATGATGCTTGGTCTAAAGTGGAGGAGTTCCTACCCTCACATCACACCCATTGGCTGTGCTGCTCATGCATTGAATCTGCTCTTCAAGGACATCATGGCACTGAAAACAATGGATACACTCTACAAGAGAGCCAAGGAAATGGTTATGTATGTGAAGGCTCATCAGCAATCTACCTCACCAAGCAAAGTGATTAGAATAAGAGCACCACATTGAAGCTGTCCAACAACACCCGTTGGGGTGGTGTTGTCATCATGTTTGACAGTCTCCTGGAGGGGAAGGAGTCTCTCCAAGAAATGGCCATATCACAGTCTGCCGATATGGACAGTCCCATCAAGAGGATCCTCATGGATGATGTATTTTGGGAGAGAGTGGTAAGCAGCCTGAAACCTATAGCAGTAGCCATTGCACGGATTGAGGGAGACAATGCCATCCTGTCTGATGTTCAGACTCTGCTTGCAGAGGTAAGAGAATAAATCCATACTGCCCTGCCCACTTCACTGTTGCTCCAAGCAGAGGAAACTGCAGTTCTGAAATACATCAAAAAGCGTGAAGACTTCTGCCTGAAGCCCAAACACGCTGCAGCGTACATGTTGGACCCCAAGTATGCTGGTAAGATCATCCTGTCTGCTGCAGAGATCAACAAGGCCTATGGTGTCATCAATACCGTGTCTCAACACCTTGGCCTGGATGAGGGCAAGGTTCTTGGCAGTCTGTTGAAGTCCACTTCCAAGCAAGGGCCTTGGGATGGAGATGCAATATGGCAGTCGTGACAACATATCTCATCAGCCACCTGGTGGAAAGGACTTTGTGGATCTGAGGCTCTTTTCCCTGTTGCCTCCATCATCCTCCAAATCCCACCAACATCATCCACCTCAGAGCACAAGTGGTCCTTGTTTGGGAACACACACACACACACACACCAAAGCACGCAACAGGCTGACCAATACAAGGGTTGAAAAATTGGTGGCCACCTGGGCAAATTTGAGGCTTTTTGAGCCTGACAACGAGCCTCAACAAGGTTGGAAAGTGACAGTGAAGATGAGGCCTCAGATTCTGATGTTCATGAGGTGAACATTGAGGAGGTCCAGGGAGAAGACATGGAAGCCTGAGAGGAAGACAACCAAAGCTTTAGTTTCTAGACTATAATTTTACAGATGTATGTTGAAAACCTTTTTGGGAGATGTGATGGATCATTCAATATTCCCTTTCTTTGGTTGTTCAGTGAAATCATCCCATGTGAAGAGTCAACTCATTTAATTAAAGTTCAATTCATAACTAAATTGTTTTTTACATTTCTATTGGAAGGATTGAATCATTTGATTTATGTCTACGTATGATGAGGTAAAAGGTTTATGTTTCTGTCTCCATATGATATGGTAAATATATCCAATACAAAAAACATCTACATTTAAATGGTATTAATATTCATTTGCACACATTTCTGTTAATTCCCATATATTCCCGTTAATTCTCACAGAAAGTTTCCACCTCTGAATATGCCCCAAAATGTGCAACCCTAAATAGGACATAAACATAGTGCACTAGAAAGGGAATAGGACTGTTGTGAGTGGGCTGATTTAGGTGGACTGAATCAACTGAGGCAGAAGGGTGGGTTAAGTTAAGAGTGATTACTCTGGACTGGCAGTGCAATGCAGTCTGAATCCCAAATGTCACCCTATTACCTACATAGTGAGCCCGTAGGGCCCTGATCAAAAGTAAGTACACTACACTATGTAGGGAATAGGGTGCCATTTGGGCCTTATGTGGGAGAGCCTACTACCCAGGGTGTGAGGAGGAGAGTTCTCACGGATTAGAACAGGCCTCACTCTAATCCAATGGACTTTCTCCCAGCACACTGACAGATAAGTAGGGATGTGGGAACTGGCTGGCTGGCTGTGTGTATATATCTACTGTAGTACTACAGACAGTAACAGGCTGTGTGTATATCTACTCACCATCACACACACACACACACACACACACACACACACACACACACGGCTGTGCCTTGGAGAAGTAGCCCAAAATACAACATTTCACCTACTTGTATTTCTGAGAAGAGGTCGAATCAACCATCTCTGTACTTCTGCTTTCAGTTTAAAATGAGACGAAGCCCCGAGATGAGAGCCACAACATATGGACAATCTATCAAGCTAACATCCCACATGTCAACGTCGACAGTCCGTCAAGCTAACATCCCACATGTCAACGGCGACAGTCCGTCAAGCTAACATCCTACTTGTCAACGTCGACAGTCCGTCAAGCTAACATCCCACTTGTCAACGTCGACAGTCCGTCAAGCTAACATCCCACTTGTCCCGACAGTCCGCTAACATCCCACTTGTCAACGTCGCTAACATCCCACTTGTCATGTCGACACGCTAACATCCCACTTGTCAACGTCAACAGTCCGTCAAGCTAACATCCCACTTGCTAACATCCCACTTGTCAACTCGACAGTCCGTCAAGCTAACATCCCACTTGTCAACAGTCCGTCAAGCTAACATCCCATCCCTTGTCGACAGTCCGTCAAGCTAACATCCCACTTGTCAGTCCGTCAAGCTAACATCCCAAGCGTAACATCCCACTTGCTAACATCCGTCGACAGTCCGTCAAGCTAACATCCCACTTGTCAACGTCGACAGTCCGTCAAGCTAACATCCCACTTGTCAACGTCGACAGTCCGTCAAGCTAACATCCCACTTGTCAACGTCGACAGTCTGTCAAGCTAACATCCCACTTGTCAACGTCGACAGTCCGTCAAGCTAACATCCCACTTGTCAACGTCTGAAGGAAACCAAACTCCCCATATAGGGCAAATGATCTCTAGAGACATACTGTATGAGAGGGGAGCACAGCAGGAGAGGAGGTTAGTGAGGGTACACACAAACACTGTGTGTCTGCCTGCCTCTACACAGGGGAACTTCCCCAAACAGTTGACGCTACTTACAGAGGCCCAGCTGGAACTAATACAGCAGCAAATGCAGAACTGACTGTATCCATTTAGCAGTAGGCCTATATAGAGAAGGCCTTGTGAAGAGCACAGCCACAGTACAGAGAGAGTTAGTTTCTGCTTGCTAGGCCTCTGTGGTAATGCTTTCACATCTGTGCAGGGCTGTGTAGACACATACACACACACAGCCAGCTAAAGCTGCAGGGTAAAACCCCAGGCCTGGAGCTGGCAGGGGGCCATGGGTTTCCAGGAACAGACTATCCATCCAGTGTGTGTGACAGTGTGGTGTGACAATGCATTCTCTAAAAACCTTCACACATTTTGAAAAGGTAAAATCCTGTCATTGAGCCCATATCTTCATCACAGGGAACGGTTTATCCCACCGGCACAGCAGAGGGTGCAGTCTAATTCTGATACATAGGGTTTTTTCTAAAAAATACACAGAGAAACTCGCAAAAAGTGCAACACACACACACACACACACACACACACACACACGAGAATCACTACATAAATCTCCCACAGTTTGTGGAAAGAGTGTTGTCCTTTTCCACTCTCTGTTCCTGTTGAACCAAAACAAGAGGAACTGAACCTGTATTACTGTCTCTAGCTGGCAACTACCTGTGTCTGTCAAAACCCCTCATCACTGTTTAAATATGAATGTCACTCATGGTTGCCTTGACTACTTGATTTAGCCTAGAGTGTGAAGAAACTACCATGTTTGGAAGTGAGTTTTATCAGTCTCACACATGAAATGGGGCCTCAATGGAAACAGCCATGCCTTGAAGAGTGCGGTTAAGCAATCCTCAGAGAAAGCAGGCGATGACAGAAGGTCATGTTCCTAATGGCAACCTATTCCCTATATAGTGCACTACTTTAGACCAGAGCCCTATTCCCTATAAGGCAGGGTAGGGAATAGGGCTAGCCTAGTGGTTAGAGCGTTGGACTAGTAACCGTAAGGTTGCAAGTTCAAACCCCCGAGCTGACAAGGTACAAATCTGTCGTTCTGCCCCTGAACAGGCAGTTAACCCACTGTTCCTAGGCCGTCATTAAGAATTTGTTCTTAACTGACTTGCCTGGTTAAATAAAGGTAAAATAAAATAAATAAAAAATATATATAGTGCACTACTTGGCTTGGTTAAAAAATAAGTTTGTTTTAAAAAATTATCCAGATTTTTGGTTTTGACATTTTTTGTTGTTGACATTAAATGCACTATGCTTGCTGAATACATATCTTACATTACTCATCTCATATGTATTTACTGTACTCTATACTATCTACTGTAGCATAGTCTATGCCTCTCTGTCTTTACTCATCTCATATGTATTTACTGTACTCTATACTATCTACTGTAGCTTAGTCTATGCCTCTCTGTCTTTACTCATCTCATATGTATTTACTGTACTCTATACTATCTACTGTAGCATAGTCTATGCCTCTGTCTTTACTCATCTCATATGTATTTACTGTACTCTATACTATCTACTGTAGCATAGTCTATGCCTCTCTGTCTTTACTCATCTCATATGTATTTACTGTACTCTATACTATCTACTGTAGCATAGTCTATGCCTCTCTGTCTTTACTCATCTCATATGTATTTACTGTGCTCTATACTATCTACTGTAGCTTAGTCTATGCCTCTCTGTCTTTACTCATCTCATATGTATTTAGTACTCTATACTATCTACTGTGCTTAGTCTATGCCTCTCTGTCTTTACTCATCTCATATGTATTTACTGTACTCTATACTATCTACTGTAGCATAGTCTATGCCACTCTGTCTTTACTCATCTCATATGTATTTACTGTACTCTATACTATCTACTGTAGCATAGTCTATGCCTCTCTGTCTTTACTCATCTCATATGTATTTACTGTACTCTATACTATCTACTGTAGAGTCTATGCCTCTCTGTCTTTACTCATCTCATATGTATTTACTGTACTCTATACTATCTACTGTAGCATAGTCTATGCCACTCTGTCTTACTCACTCTCATCTATATGTATTTACTGTACTCTATACTATCTACTGTAGCTATAGTCTATGCCTCTCTGTCTTTACTC
Organism: Oncorhynchus tshawytscha; assembly: GCF_018296145.1. Taxonomy (NCBI): domain Eukaryota; kingdom Metazoa; phylum Chordata; class Actinopteri; order Salmoniformes; family Salmonidae; genus Oncorhynchus; species Oncorhynchus tshawytscha. Next base: position 186,057 of record NW_024609807.1, read on the forward strand.
ATCCACATATTTCCTTATATATTCTGACTAATTCAATTCCTTTCTATAGATTTGCTGTCTGACTAAACCACCTTCCTTATAGATATTACTGCACTGTGACTAAACCAACATTCTCATAGAGCTGGCTAACATCTGACTAAACCGTGTACCTCTATAAGGCTCTGTTTGATTAAACCACCTTTGCTTTTTTGATAGAGCCGCTATTCTGACTCCAAGTCACCACCTCTATAGAGCCGCTGTCTGACTAAACCACCTCACCTCTATAGAGCCGCTGTCTGACTAAACCACCTCTATAGAGCCGCTGTCTGACTAAACCACCTCTATAGAGCCGCTGTCTGACTAAACCACCTCTATAGAGCTGCTGTCTGACTAAACCACCTCTATAGAGCTGCTGTCTGACTAAACCACCTCTCCTCTATAGAGCTGCTGTCTGACTAAACCACCTCTCCTCTATAGAGCTGCTGTCTGACTAAACCACCTCTCCTCTATAGAGCTGCTGTCTGACTAAACCACCTCTCCTCTATAGAGCTCTAGTCTGACTAAACCACCTCTATAGAGCTGCTGTCTGACTAAACCACCTCTATAGGGCTCTAGTCTGATTAAACCACCTCTATAGAGCTGCTGTCTGACTAAACCACCTCTATAGGGCTCTAGTCTGATTAAACCACCTCTATAGAGCATAGCTGTCTGTCTTTACTCATCTCATATGTATTTACTGTACTCTGACTAAACCACCTCTATAGAGCTCTGTCTGACTAAACCACCTCTATAGAGCCGCTGTCTGACTAAACCACCTCTATAGAGCTCTGTCTGACTAAACCACCTCTATAGAGCCGCTGTCTGACTAAACCACCTCTATAGAGCTGCTGTCTGACTAAACCACCTCCATAGAACTCTAGAGCTGCTGTCTGACTAAACCACCTCCATAGAGCTGGATTTGCTGTCTGACTAAACCACCTCCATAGAGCCGCTGTCTGACTAAACCACCTCTATAGAGCTGCTGTCTGACTAAACCACCTCTATAGAGCCGCTGTCTGACTAAACCACCTCTATAGAGCTGCTGTCTGACTAAACCACCTCTCCTCTATAGAGCTGCTGTCTGACTAAACCACCTCTATAGAGCTGCTGTCTCACTAAACCACCTCTATAGAGCTCTAGTCTGACTAAACCACCTCTATAGAGCTGCTGTCTGACTAAACCACCTCTATAGGGCTCTAGTCTGATTAAACCACCTCTATAGAGCCGCTGCCTGATTAAACCACCTCTATAGAGCCGCTGTCTGACTAAACCACCTCTATAGAGCTGCTGTCTGACTAAACCACCTCCATAGAACTCTAGTCTGACTAAACCACCTCCATAGAGCCGCTGTCTGACTAAACCACCTCCATAGAGCTCTAGTCTGACTAAACCACCTCCATAGAACTCTAGTCTGACTAAACCACCTCCATAGAGCCGCTGTCTGACTAAACCACCTCCATAGAGCCGCTGTCTGACTAAACCACCTCCATAGAGCCGCTGTCTGACTAAACCACCTCCATAGAGCTGCTGTCTGACTAAACCACCTCTATAGAGCTCTAGTCTGACTAAACCACCTCCATAGAGCTCTAGTCTGACTAAACCACCTCCATAGAGCTCTAGTCTGACTAAACCACCTCTATAGAGCTCTAGTCTGACTAAACCACCTCTATAGAGCCGCTGTCTGACTAAACCACCTCCATAGAGCTCTGTCTGACTAAACCACCTCCATAGAGCTCTAGTCTGACTAAACCACCTCCATAGAGCTCTAGTCTGACTAAACCACCTCTATAGAGCTCTAGTCTGACTAAACCACCTCTATAGAGCTGCGGTCTCACTAAACCACCTCTATAGAGCTGCTGTCTCACTAAACCACCTCTATAGGGCTCTAGTCTGACTAAACCACCTCTATAGAGCTGCTGTCTCACTACACCACCTCTATAGGGCTCTAATCTGACTAAATCACTATTAGTAGTTCAATGTAAATAAAGCAGAGTTTCCCCAAACTCGGGCCTCAGGCCTCCAAGAGGTGCACGTTTAGTTATTTGCCCCAACACTACACAGCGTGATGATTAGTTGATTATTTTAAATCAGCGAGGGCAAAAAACAAAATACCTCAAAGAAACTGCTCTCTATGGATCCTCTCCTGATTGCTCATTCTTCTGTCTCTTACATAGCAGGCGTAAAATAAACTGGAAAAGTAGCCATGCAATGAATTATGGTCATTGTAGTTAATAATCCAATTTTCTGCGCTAAACTATGTAGAATATTGGCCTGTTGGAAACTACAACTCCCTACGCCGGTTGGGAAATTAACTTGTTGGTCCATGATCATTTATCTCTACAGAAACTGCAGTGCATTGTGTGAATTGAGCTCACAGAAGAAAAAACAAAAACAAAATGGAATTCAAATAATTGAACCAACTGTGGCAAATGAGTTGTTTAAAAACTGGATTTCAGGTTAATCACTCAGCACTACTGGAGTCAAAAGCAGTGCACGATATAGGAACACGGTGCCATTCCGACACATCCTGAAAGTGGCCTGGGAACCTGTACTACCAGGACTGTTGATGGTTATATCACTCAGCCCACATTAACTGTACTGAGGAGAGGCAGGCTGGTTTATCAGCTTATCTGGCTCCACTGATGATGATGAATAAATGTGTGTGTGTGTGTGTGTGTGTGTGTGTGTGTTTCCCCCTGATGGACAGAAAGACAGGCTCAGGGTTGGTCATGTGACTAGCTGACAAAGCCTACCACTCTATTTCCCAGCAGCACTTAATGTAGTAATGACCAATGACCAATTCCCCTGTACCATCACAACAAGTATTAACCCTTCACCCTCCCTCTGGACAGAAAGATGTTACAGAGGTAGGCTATCGCGTGTTTGAGTGAGGAGACTACAGAGGTAGGCTATCGCGTGTTTGAGTGAGGAGACTACAGAGGTAGGCTATCGCGTGTTTGAGTGAGGAGACTACAGAGGTAGGCTATCGCGTGTTTGAGTGAGGAGACTACAGAGGTAGGCTATCGCGTGTTTGAGTGAGGAGACTACAGAGGTAGGCTATCGCGTGTTTGAGTGAGGAGACTACAGAGGTAGGCTATCGCGTGTTTGAGTGAGGAGACATGAAAAGGGGCGAGTAGGAGAATTGGAATCTTATGAAGTTATGAACAGGAAGAGGAATCTCTCATTCTAGAGATTCAGACAATGCTGGTTTTCGTGACTGGTTGAGTTATGAGGCTAGACTCTCTGTTCATTGTATCTGCTGCAGACATCATAAGAGACTTGTCAACTTAAAAAATACCCTCATTCCTCCAACTTTTTTTTCCTGTTCCGTTTTCAGGGCAGTTCAAATAGACTAAAATCCCTTCTAGCAGCAGTGACAGTTCTATGTCTGTCTCGGCTATTTCTGGAACTAGGCAACAATGATGGAAACAGGAGGGCTGTGTTCCAAATGGCCTAAAGTTCAGATCATTGGCTCAAATAACTCCTTATAGACCTAGTTTGTTATTTACCAAAAGGAGGGCTGATGACCTTTCCAAATGACCGACTATGACAAAACTATCTTCAGTTCACACTTGGTCAACTGCCTTGTTATAGGAGTTAGCCTACTTCCCCTTCAGTCTTTTTGTCAGTTAAATGTGGACTTAAGTCCTAAAAAGTACAGACATTGGGTCAGTGAAAGTTGGTGCCCAGCGGTCTACAGTTACAAGCCAAGTGAAAAGGTCCACTGTGTAGGGATGAGTCCCAAATGTCTCCCTATATAGTGCACTACTATTTATTGACCCTAGCCCTATGCAGGGCTCCCTTGCAAAATAACTTGGTCTCAAAATGGGACTCCCTGTTAAAATAAAGGTTCAATATGGGCCCAGGACCAAAGTAGTGCACTATGTAGGGAATAGGGTGCAATTTGGAACACACAGTTTGTGTGTACAGTGCTGTTTTCAGATCTGGATCTCCCTGGTTGGTGCTCTCCTGCAGAGCACACAAACCTCCAACCCCTCAGATCAGCCAGTCACGGTTGAGGATCTCGAGAGGGTTTGAAACGAGAGAAGAAGAAAAAAGAGGAAATGAAAAAAGGAGACTTTGCAAGCAGAACAAGCAGCAGCAGCAGCAGCAGCAGCAGCAGCAGCAGGACATCTGCTTTCAATACGAGTTACTTGAGAAGAGCTGTTAAATGCAAAGCGGACATAGAACCTACTGTAACTTTCACAAACGGGATTCTTAGAACTCTATAAACAGACACTTCAACAGTGGCTTCCAATTAGGGAAGGAAACTTGGGGTCTCGTTGTCTTTGCTTTTCCTTCTGTAGGGGCTCAAGGTTTTTAGTTTCCTGTCAATCAGCACTTCACAGATTGCCTTAACTAAGACCATGTGGGTCTCAAACCCCAAACTACATGTGGTTGCAATTCAGTCATCCTGCCACTAGGGGGGGGGAGCACCAATGTGGTGCCTCTTGCCTACCAACCGGTTAATGTATACTTCCTAAACGGCACCACATGGGGAAGGTTGTGCACAATGTAGGGATTAGTGCACCATGTGGAACACAGCCCATGTATTTCAGGAGTAGGACGGATCATCTCCATCTTGGTGTTTTTAAAGCCTTTTCAGAGAAACTGGCTGGGATTAGAGGCAGCTCCCGAGTGGCACAGCGGTCTAAGACACTGCATCTCAGTGCTAGAGGAGTCACTACAGACCTTGGTTTGATTCCAAGCTGTATCACAACCGGCCCTGATTGGGAGTCCAATTGGGCAGCGCACAATTGGCCCAGTGTCGTCCGGGTTTGGCCGTCATTGTAAATAAGAATTTGTTCTTAACTGACTTGCCTATTTAAATAAAGGTTAAATAAAATAACGTGTGATTGATGAAGGGGGATGTCAGGGAACAGAGGGGCTCACTGTGCAGCTGCTCTGGCCCTGACATATCCCCGTCTCAAGTCACTCAGTGCTGATCTGAGAGATGGGTTCAGGGTAGAGATGGGTTCAGGGTAGAGATGGGTTCAGGGTAGAGATGGGTTCAGGGTAGAGATGGGTTCAGGGTAGAGATGGGTTCAGGGTAGAGATGGGTTCAGGGTAGAGATGGGTTCAGGGTAGAGATGGGTTCAGGGTAGAGATGGGTTCAGGGTAGAGATGGGTTCAGGGTAGAGATGGGTTCAGGGTAGAGATGGGTTCAGGGTAGAGATGGGTTCAGGGTAGAGATGGGTTCAGGGTAGAGATGGGTTCAGGGTAGAGATGGGTTCAGGGTAGAGATGGGTTCAGGGTAGAGATGGGTTCAGGGTAGAGATGGGTTCAGGGTAGAGATGGGTAGAGATGGGTTCAGGGTAGAGATGGGTTCAGGGTAGAGATGGGTTCAGGGTAGAGATGGGTTCAGGGTAGAGATGGGTTCAGGGTAGAGATGGGTTCAGGGTAGAGATGGGTTCAGGGTAGAGATGGGTTCAGGGTAGAGATGGGCGATATGGACAAAAATCCATACTGGGATAAATTGCCTGAATTGATGCAAAAACAATCATGTGCACCACAGTTGTTTTTCATCAGCCTTTAAAACTACTAGTTTGATTAATAACAATCACCGATATTACCAAAACTTACTTCACTTCAAACTACACATTCCTCTAGTATAGGCTACTTATCGTAATGAATACCATCAGCAAAATGCCTGTGATAAGTGGTCAGTATGGTCAGTGTATCGTCCCAGGTCTAGTTCAGGGCTCCTCATAGCATGAAAATCAGCCAATTAGGGCCTAGCAACAGCCTGAGTAGCAACAGCAGAATACAAATCCATACAACATAAAATAATCTAAATATTGAGTAAGCATGCAGCTTCTGAATCAGAGAAAATGAGAGGAATTTATTCAGAGCCTCCATAACAGATGAGTCACGACTGACTTGCCATTTGTCTGACAGGCTACGCACGCACGCACACACACACACACACACACACACACACACACACACACACACACACACACACACACACACACACACACACACACACACACACACACACACACACACACACACACACACACACACACACACACACACACACACACACACCTATTAGACCTGGGATGTCTGGGAGGTGTTCTAAACCCTTTATAGTGCACTACATCTGACCAGGGAACCAGAAGGTTCTAGACAAAGTATAGGATGCCATTTGGGACTTATCCTCCCTCCTCCTGGTTAGACCTGCCCGCCACAGCCTGATCGAGGCCACGTAACGTCCGCCCAGAACTCTGGGGCTATCCACTAACCCTTAGCATAATTCAACAAAGCTCTTCAGCCCCGGATATCATCCCAAATGGCACCCTATTTTCCCTATATAGTGCACTACCTTTGACCAGGGCCCAGAGAGCTCCAATCAAAAGAAGTGCACTTTATGGGGAATAGAGTTGCATTTGGGTCACAGAACTGATATCACCAGTGTTTACAGTTTCAAAGTGCCTCCATCCTCAAAAGCTATTTGCATCAATTAGAGACAGAGGGTTTCCATCGCCTGCTCTTCTCCATAGAACAAAGTCAACAGAGTTGCCACGGTAATGAGCTTTAGCTCAGACTCAGTCCCAAATGCCTCACTATGTCCTATGTAGTGCACTGTATAGGAAATAGGGTGCCATTTGGGACTCAGACACTCACCCAGAAGCTGAAAACCATCAGGATTACTACAGCATCCCCTGTTTTATGAGTGTCTGAGAATCTGCCCTCATATCCGGGCACCGCACATGTTTGCAAATCCTAGTCCGCTGCGACTTAACCAAAGAGTGGTTTCCATGTTACCAGTGCAAAGCATCCTTGGCAATCCTCTTTAAAATAAATAAATAAATACTACTTGCTAGAGTGCACAGATTGCACTAGAGGGCTATAAATAACTTCCCTGAAAATAAAGGCTAATGGGTAAAGAATGTCAAAAGGCCCCTTTTTAACGTTGTGCTTTGAACATGATCTATGGTGTCAGAGACACTGGATACATCCCAAATGGCACTCTAGTCCCTACATAGTGCACTACTTTTAACCAAGGCCCATAGTACACTACTTTAGATCAGAGCTCTAAGTAGGAAATACAGAGCCATTTGGGACGCAAGCCAGTGTGTTGCAGGGTCTGAGTGTATCTGGGTCAGGGCATAAACAAGGCGTCCTCAGTGTGAATGCATTCCAAATAGACCCCTATTCCCTTTATCGTGCACTTCCAGTCCTGTGGGCATTGTAGTGCACTACATAGAGAATAGGGTGCCATTCAGAATGTAGTCAACAACAAGGCATCCTCAGTGCATGTTCCTGCCTGCCGCTGGGCACCATCCTGGGGGTCAGGAGGTCTGACGGATGAGCTGTTCCCTGGAGCTGAAGCGCACCAGTGTCGCCCAGAGACAGACTCTATTGTTCCCCAAGACAGGCCTGGCTGACAGGAATGGAGGACCGGTGTCTCCACTCTGCCTCTTCCCTCCTCCATCTATGTCTGTCCATCCCTCATCAGAAAGCAGTAAGAAAAGACGGTCTCCATCTCCACTCTGCTTCCCCTCTCCCTCTCCACTCTGCTTCCCCTCTCCACTCTGCTTCCCCTCTCCCTCTCCACTCTGCTTCCCCTCTCCATCTCCACTCTGCTTCCCTCTCTCCCACTCTGCTTCCCTGCCTCCATCTCCCTCTGCTTCCCCTCTCCATCTCCACTCTGCTTCCCCTCCCTCTCCACTCTCTTCCACTCTGCTTCCCCTCTCCTCTCCCCCTCTCCATCTCTCACTCCCCTGCTCCATCTCCCTCTGCTTCCCCCTCCATCTCCACTCTGCTTCCCCTCTCCATCTCCACTCTGCTTCCCCTCTCCTCCTCTGCTTCCCCTCTCCTCTCCACTCTGCTTCCCCTCTCCATCTCCACTCTGCTTCCCCTCTCCCTCTCCACTCTGCTTCCCCTCCCTCTCTCCACTCTCCCCTGCTTCCCCTGCTCCACTCTGCTCTCCCCTCTCCCTCTCCACTCTGCTTCCCCTCTCCACTCCTCTCCCTCTGCTTCCCCTCTCCCTCTCCACTCTGCTTCTCTCCACTCCTTCTCCACTCTGCTTCCCTCTCCCTCTCTCCCTCTCCCTCTCTTCCCTCTCCTCTCCACTCTGCTTCCCCTCTCCACTCTCCCCTCTCCCTCCTTCCCCTCTCCACTCTCCCTCTCCACTCTGCTTCCCTCTCCCTCTCCACTCTGCTTCCCTCTGCTTCCCCTCTCCCTCTGCTCCACTCTCCCTCTCCACTCCCTCTGCTTCCCCTCTCCCTCTGCTCTCCCTCTGCTCTCCCCTCTCCACTCTGCTTCCCCTCTCCCTCTCCACTCTGCTTCCCCTCTCCCTCAACAAGAGGAGAAAGAGGAGGAGGGATAACTGACATAGATGACTGTCCTGGGATAGATGAAGCAGCATATGGACTGACTCAGTATTCAGCAGCCAGAGATGAGTCTTTGCCTATGACTGACAGACTCTATGAATCAAGCAGGGTTTAATCAACTCTCCACCAACAGGGACACTGAACTCAAGTGATAGAAAAATTAAATAACTCTCACTGTGAATTCAGACAGCGATCCTCATTTTGAAGGGAGACCATGTCTCCATCACAGTTCTTCATTTCATATGAGGGACAACTGTATCCTTCATTGAAAAGGTGTCTACTGTGAGCCCTAAAGCTGGCCTTGGTCTAAGTCCCACAAGCATCCTGTTAGCAGTAAAGCCATCACCTGACTGGTGAATCTTAGTAATGAGAACTTTCCAGGATAAATCTGGGCTCTCCTCAATCCGTAACCCAACAATAAGTGGACACAATGGCTAATCTGTAATTTGCAGGAGAAAATCTGAAAATCACTTCCTCATAAAGCTCCTCATTACGGCCCACTTCCATGTTAGAACATTGTTGTTCTGCAAGACTTGACAAGACGCCTGGAGATCCTGATGTGGCCTTGATAGTAACAGCTTAGCTCCAACAACATCTCGCTTTGTGTCCAAATCACATTCAATTACAGTAATTCAAAGATTTACCGATTAAGACGGATATTATTTTGGGATGACCCTTTAATTTTCCTGAGCTGTGTGCAATGGAAGGCAGACATTTCAATTTGACCCTAAATGAACAATGGAAGCTTTTCAACTTGGCAAACTTGAAAGACGAGCAATGAGAGGACTCACTTGACGTGTAGCCCACAATTTCAATGCATAAATGGTCAGTCAGGAGTCTTTGAGGCTCTATATCCAGCCATTCCAATCCTCGGCTTTAAAATACCAGGTCAGAGGTCAAAGAGAGCGCTGGATAACAGTTCCCCTTGCGTCAGACCTTCCAGACATTTTATAAATCGCTGAGCAAGACAAGGGATCACATGGGTCAAATGCACCACGGCCCAAAATGGCACCACCAGTTGCTGTTGAAAGCCCACTGAATTTCTATACATGTGGGTAACTGTAACTGTATCCGGTTGGATGCACGTCACTGGTAACTACAGAAACTGGTCATCCAATCCAAGCGAGACCATGTTTTATCTTCTCAATTGTTAGATGAAACAATAGGCCCAAAAAAACACTTGACTTGAGCAACGTAAATGGGGACCCTCCCAAAAACACACCTTCAAAACAACTGGCTTTGAAGACACCATCTTCATCTTCAGATCTCTATCAGAACAGCTGTATGTAGTGGTTAGGTTACCTTTCATCTGTAGTACTGGGCTGTGGTTAGGTTACCTTTCATCTGTAGTACTGGGCTGTGGTTAGGTTACCTTTCATCTGTAGTACTGGGCTGTGGTTAGGTTACCTTTCATCTGTAGTACTGGGCTGTGGTTAGGTTACCTTTCATCTGTAGTACCTTTCATCTGTACTGGGCTGTGGCTGTGGTTGGGTTACCTTTCATCTGTAGTACTGGGCTGTAGTACTGGGCTGTGGTTATCTGTAGTACTGGGCCTGTAGTACTGGGCTGTGGTTAGGTTTTCATCTGTAGTACTGGGCTGTGGTTAGGTTACCTTTCATCTGTAGTACTGGGCTGTGGTTAGGTTACCTTTCATCTGTAGTACTGGGCTGTGGTTAGGTTACCTTTCATCTGTAGTACTGGGCTGTGGTTAGGTTACCTTTCATCTGTAGTACTGGGCTGTGGTTAGGTTACCTTTCATCTGTAGTACTGGGCTGTGGTTAGGTTACCTTTCATCTGTAGTACTGGGCTGTGCCCCTTCACGGTACAGACTAGTGTTGCTAGTGATTAACTCACACTCCCACAGCTGTTCCCCCAGCAGGTCCTCCCTGTCCATTTAATCATTATGGTCTTATAGGGAAATACTGATCCTAAAATCAGCACTCCTATTCTGAGACGGTTAGTGAATAGGCGCCCATGGCCTCAGAGACCACTGGTCATGTCACATTAGTTCTGGAGGGGGAGTTGATACAGGGCCTCCCCATTATGCTACCAGCCTACCTACCACAGGACCCCTCCACACTGTACAGCAGCTAAACACACTGAGCTCACAGCCCTTCTAAGATAATACAGGGATTAACTCATCACAGCACAAAGACCTGGCTCAAGTGTATAGAGGCTTTAGAGAGAGAGATTTATCCTGCCAAAGAAAGAAAACATTCAAAGACGGGAAACGAGTAGAGACATCCAACTGGAAAGTTGAGAACTATTTTTTCTGTCTTGTTTCCTTGGCCCTTTCTTGCTTTGACCTACAAATCCTTCACAGTTTATTTGAGATCTGACAAATGTGGGAAAGGAACCAGGAACTTCATTTTTTAAAGTTTGTTGGGGGAAACGAGAGAATAGAAGACTCACCGGACAGTTTATTAGGTACACATATCTAGTACTGGGTCAGACCCCCCTTTACCTCCAGAACATTCCAAATTCTTCGGGGCATTCTACAACGTGTCGGAAAAGTTCCACAGGGTTGTTGGACCATGCTGATGCGATGGCATCACACAGTTGCTGTAGATTGGACGGCGGTACATTCATGCAGCCAACAGCCCGTTCCATCTGGGGACTGACCAGGCCACTCAAGTAAACTGAACTCACAGTCATGTTCCAGGCGATGTTTCCACTCCTCAGTTGTCCAGTGTTGGTGAAAGCGCGACCACTGGAGCCACTTCTTGTTTTTAGTTGATAGGAGAGGAACTCCGAGTGGCCGCTGCAACAGCCCATCTGAGCCCATCTGTGACAAGGATTGACGAGTTGTGCGTTCCGAGATGCCGTTCTGCTTGTTGTTCCGAGAGGTCGGTCTTTAGATGGGGAACATATGAAATTGTGTCATTCAGAACTTTATATTGCATTTTGCTGGCACTTCGAGCAACACCTCTCTGTCCATTCTACAGGTAACTGCCAAAATAAAGGAAACACTTGAGTAAATGAGGGATACAAAGTATATTGAAAGCATGGTGTGCTTACCAAAGGAAGTTTCACACACTTGTAGATGCCAAAGCACACTGGTTGGTGTTCCCTTTATTTTGGCAGTTACCTGCAGCAGCAGGTTACATGGAGAATAGAACAGCTGGAACGGGGAAACGGCTTTAGTCGCGCAAAAGGGGATATAACATTGCGGATAAGGTTTGGAATGACACCATTTCATGTGTACAACATCTAAAGATCTGCATGGCGAAACAGCTTTGTCGTTTCTAGAAGGATGCATTTGGGTGTTTTTCTATAGCATCCCATTAACATTTGGTTGTAAAAAAAAAGAAAAAGAATTTAAAACGCTTCCACATGAACATCAATCAGTGCCAAATGGACTCATTAAGACGGTTTCCCTAGTTTCCATGGCTGCCCCTCAAACACAGTGCAAGGGGGAACGAGAGTGTAGGTGTGTGTGTGTCAGGCTCAGCAATGACAACAACAAAAAAATGAATTAAGCTAATTGTGACTGACAAACATCAGAAACTTAAACAATGTGAAGGAACGCAACACGAGGTTCACCGAGACGTGTTTACTTTCTCCATCGATGACAAACTATCGTTAAACTCATAACACACACACACACACACACACACACACACACACCATTAAAGACCAGTGTAGAGTAGGAATGGCAAAGCTGGTGCCATATGGTAGAGGTTGGAGCGTGTTAGTACTTGGCAGTGTGTGGAGGCCACGTTCACTGACTGAGATCAGCCTTGCCACCCAGACACGGATCACCTCTGGAACATGTGTGTGTCTCGGGAAGGGAGGGGTGGGGAGAGAGAGAGTTGGTGTATGAGTGTAGAGAGAGAGTTGGTGTATGAGTGTAGAGAGAGAGTTGGTGTATGAGTGTGTAAAACTACAGGAAAGGGGAAGTATTTGGCTGTGGTGGTGACGGGGGTGTGTATCTATGGGAACGATACAAAGATACTTTTCAGCTGTGGTCCACTCCCAGGCCAGCTCTGACCATGGCCATAGTGAGAGAACAGCTGCCGAGGGGCAGTGAGCTGGAGAGTTGACATAGTCCCTCTGTGTCACATGGTGGCTGTGGCCCAGCTGCCACCCAGAACCCTCAGCCTTTAAATCTCCCCTTAGTTAGGAGTAGCTGAAATACTCCTCTAGTTAAAGACACTAGTTAGACCCTGGAGTTAGATAGTTAAAGACACTAGTTAGGCCCAGGAGTTAGATAGTTAAAGACACTAGTTAGACCCTGGAGTTAGATAGTTAAAGACACTAGTTAGACCCTGGAGTTAGATAGTTAAAGACACTAGTTAGACCCTGGAGTTAGATAGTTAAAGACACTAGTTAGACCCTGGAGTTAGATAGTTAAAGACACTAGTTAGACCCTGGAGTTAGATAGTTAAAGACACTAGTTAGACCCTGGAGTTAGATAGTTAAAGACACTAGTTAGACCCTGGAGTTAGATAGTTAAAGACACTAGTTAGACCCTGGAGTTAGATAGTTAAAGACACTAGTTAGACCCTGGAGTTAGATAGTTAAAGACACTAGTTAGACCCTGGAGTTAGATAGTTAAAGACACTAGTTAGACCCTGGAGTTAGTTAGTTAAAGACACTAGTTAGACCCTGGAGTTAGATAGTTAAAGATACTAGTTAGGCCCTGGAGTTAGATAGTTAAAGCCATGGAACTAGTTAAGACTCTTAGTGGGAGGTTATGTGGTTGTAAAAAAACTCAAGACCCTCCCCATAACCACTGACAGAGATAACAGAAAGCCACCATGCGGTCCCACCACCCAGCAGCATGGGCTACATAATGACTGTGCTGTCAGTGCTCTCTCTCTCTCTCTGATTGACTTATTTCCTGCCTTGTCTTTAACAAGGGGCCCAGCCTCCCAAAGCAAAGAGCCAGGCCAGGCTTGGGAACACCATGGTCACATCCATGATGTAGGGTGGCAGAAATCTGAATAGAAAGTCACATATGTTTGGTTGGTATCCGGTTGTGGCTGTGTTTGGTATCTGGTGTATCTGAGTAGCTGAGAGGTCAGAGGGGGACAGAGGAGGAGGATATTATAGTCTACTGCCTAATGAGTGTTAGACCTCGCTACAGATATAACTGAGTAGTCTAGCTTGGACCCACAGCTTGACTGAGCTAGCTAGCATGAGACAGACTGGCTAGTGAGGCTAGTAGCAGAGAGACAGAGACCAACTGACAGACAGACTGACTAGTGAGGCTAGTAGCAGAGAGACAGACAGACTGACTAGTGAGGCTAGTAGCAGAGAGACAGAGACCAACTGACAGACAGACTGACTAGTGAGGCTAGTAGCAGAGAGACAGAGACCAACTGACAGACAGACTGACTAGTGAGGCTAGTAGCAGAGAGACAGAGACCAGACTGACAGACAGACTGACTAGTGAGGCTAGTAGCAGAGAGACAGAGACAGACTGACAGACAGACTGACTAGTGAGGCTAGTAGCAGAGAGACAGAGACAGACTGACAGACAGACTGACTAGTGAGGCTAGTAGCAGAGAGACAGAGACCAACTGACAGACAGACTGACATGAGATGTGGTCAGGACTGTTCCTGTACCTCCACCCCCCCAGTGAGACAGACTGATTCCATATGTGTTATTTCATAGTTACAATGTAGAAAATAATAAAGAGAAACCCTGGAATGAGTAGGTGTCCAAACTTCTGACTGGTACTGTAGGTCAAAGAGGGGTGGATTGTAGTAGTCATTAGAGTTTCCTTTTTGGGTTTCTAGACTTGTGTGGATTATATTGATTGGGGAAAGAAGAGACGTGTCGTGGAGTTGAACCTGTATGACTGAAGCACTGAGCATGACAGAGTGCTGTAACAGGGTACATACACTGAGTGTATAAAACATTAAAGACATCTTCCTAATATGGAGTCCTCCCTCCTCCTGCCCTAAGAACAGCCTCAAATCGTCCGGCATGGACTCTACAAGGTGTCGAAAGCATGTTGACCCACAGTTGTGTCAAGTTGGCTGAATATCCTTTGGGTGGTGGATCATTCTTGATACCCACGGTAAACTGTTGAGAATGAAAAAACCAGCAGCGTTGCAGTTCTTGGCACAGACCAGTGCACCTGGCACCTACTACAATAACCCCTTCCAAGGCACTCAAATCTTTTGTCTTGACCTTTCACCCTCTGAATGGCACACAGACACAATCCACATCTCAGCTGTCACAAGGCTTAACACTCCTTCTTTAACCAGTCTCCTCCCCTTCATCTACACTGACTGAAGTGGATTTAACAAGTGACATCAATAAGGGATCATATCTTTCAGCTGGATCGTCTATATCATGGAAAGAGCAGGTGTCCTTAATGTTTTGAATACTCAGTGTATGAGTTTATGTGAATGTGAGAGGTTTTGACTGATGGAAAAGAAACTAGGACCACACCTCCACCATCATAACTTCTCTCGCTCACACACACACACACACACACACACACACAGCTTTCTCAACATCTGTCTTTCATGTACCCATTTATTCTCCACCCAAATCTTGTAAAACAACACATTGAAATCCTTAAAAAGTCTGAGTACTTTGAAAAGACAAAAGGCGTGAGTGAAGCTGGTTCAACACAAAACCGGCATTAGGCCCATGTCCACTTAATGTGATCTCAGATATCAGATACATTCACTACAGGCATGTAAACAATTATCAGCAGGCCATGGTTTGACTTTTCTGAGTTTCCTTCAAATGGGATCCAGATCCCGAGCTCTAGGATGTGTCCCAAAAGGAAGCCTATTCCCTATATAGAGCACTATGGTTCCTGGTCAAAAGCAGTGCACTCTAAAGGAAATAGGATGCCATTTGGGACTCAGGTCTTGACGAACTGGGAATCTGAACTGATCCTTATAATATTCCTTTATTTCTTATTCAGGCTGAAACCACACAATGACACAGCAGGGAAATTATACAGCACTTTACGTTCTGTCTCCAGGCACCGCTGGGCGATACAGGGAGACAAGGGGAGTTATCCTCATAAACCAGGCTGCTTCTTTCACTGTCTTTACCAAGTGGAAACAACAAGCCACAGGAACACAGGATCTGGCTTGTCAAGAGTTACTGTTGTTGATGACACTAACTGTAAAACAATGTCTTTCACCGCAACCAATGACCACATGACCGCCGGGAAAAGAAAACCATAGAATTTATGTGCCGGAAACTTGTGGTTTGAGAAAAAAAGGAAATACCCCTATACTAGACGTATTAATTAAGACTGATATAAACCACCACTTCTAACCACCTAGACTGATAGAAGTGGTGGTTTATAACCACCTAGACTGATAGAAGTGGTGGTTCATAACCACCTAGACTGATAGAAGTGGTGGTTCATAACCACCTAGACTGATAGAAGTGGTGGTTCATAACCACCTAGACTGATAGAAGTGGTGGTTCATAACCACCTAGACTGATAGAAGTGGTGGATAGACTGAAGTGGTGGTTCATAACCACCTAGACTGATAGAAGTGGTGGTTCATAACCACCTAGACTGATAGTTCATAACCACCTAGACTGAAGTGGTGGTTCATAACCACCTAGACTGATAGAAGTGGTGGTTCATAACCACCTAGACTGATAGAAGTGGTGGTTCATAACCACCTAGACTGATAGACTGAAGTGGTGGTTCATAACCACTAGACTAGACTGATAGACTGAAGTGGTGGTTCATAACCACCTAGACTGATAGAAGTGGTGGTTCATAACCACCTAGACTGATAGAAGTGGTGGTTCATAACCACCTAGACTGATAGAAGTGGTGGTTCATAACCACCTAGACTGATAGAAGTGGTGGTTCATAACCACCTAGACTGATAGAAGTGGTGGTTCATAACCACCTAGACTGATAGAAGTGGTGGTTCATAACCACCTAGACTGATAGAAGTGGTGGTTCATAACCACCTAGACTGATAGAAGTGGTGGTTCATAAACACCTAGACTGATAGAAGTGGTTCATAAACACCTAGACTGATAGAAGTGGTTCATAAACACCTAGGCTGATAGAAGTGGTTCATAAACACCTAGACTGATAGAAGTGGTTCATAAACACCTAGACTGATAGAAGTGGTTCATAAACACCTAGACTGATAGAAGTGGTTCATAAACACCTAGACTGATAGAAGAGGTGGTTCATAAACACCTAGACTGATAGAAGTGGTTCATAAACACCTTAGCACTAAAGTTGAAACTTTTCTTTGTACATATCAGATGGAGTCACAAGTGGGCCTTTTGAAATGCAAGAACAAATCTCATATGCGATATATATATATGCGACCGACTGCACTGATGTGCCTAATGTGCCTAGGTGCTGAAGACTGATCTGCCTCATGCTAACCAGCAGGAAAACAATGACACAACTAAATACCAATACATTGAAAATGTGTCCTGTTTTCATCGATTGTACATTGTAGCCACTGAAGTCTGGTGGTTGTCACTTAAAAAGGAAAAGCCTCAATCACAAAAGATGCCAATGGCACAGCGCTGAGCGTTCTCCACATCTTATATACTGGTCCTTTCTGGTGCACTAAACAACGATACAAATATATCTGCAAAAGCCTAATAAAAATCGGCCAATAATGTCGGTCATGCTCTAATTATATGGCTGTTCTGCGATCATTATGGTCATAATCCCTGTCATAAAGCCTGGGTGTGAATTCCTACAGATAACACCTTGGAGGACAGGAATGTGCATGGCTCAACACACCCCCCCCCAAGGCGCCCATCTACCCCTCCCCCAAAACACACATCAGATTGTGCAACAATTACTGAGATCGCAGCAAATAGCCATGGAGAGTGAGTGGCCTGTTCACCCCGCTGTCATCCAGAAGGCGAGGTCAGTACAGGTGCATCAAAGCTGGGACCGAGAGACTGAAAAACAGCTTCTATCTCAAGGCCATCAGACTGTTAAACAGCCACCACTAACATTGAGTGGCTGCTGCCAACACACTGTCAATGACACTGACTCTACTCCAGCCACTTTAATCATGGGAATTGATGGGAAATGATGTAAATATATCACTAGCCACTTTAAACAATGCTACCTTATATAATGTTACTTACCCTACATTATTCATCTCATATGCATATGTATATACTGTACTCTATATCATCTACTGCATCCTTATGTAATACATGTATCACTAGCCACTTTAACTATGCCACTTGGTTTACATACTTATCTCATATGTATATACTGTACTCGATATCATCTACTGTATCTTGCCTATGCTGCTCTGTACCATCACTCATTCATATATCCTTATGTACATATTCTTTATCCCCTTACACTGTGTATAAGACAGTAGTTTTTTTGGAATTGTTAGTTAGATTACTTGCTCGTTATTACTGCATTGTCGGAACTAGAAGCACAAGCATTTCGCTACACTCGCATTAACATCTGCTAACCATGTGTATGTGACAAATAAAATTTGATTTGATTTGACCTGTCAACCAATTACAATCAGAGACAGACTTATCTCCATCTTTTCTTCCTGCATCCCCAGCCCCTGATCACCCTATAGAGTGACACCAACTGCCACATACCGGTTGGTGTGAACATATCAAACTCACTCAGCAGTCAAAACCCAGGCTGGTTGAATTTAACACGTTTAGTGGACAAAGACAATAGGCTAAATCAGCGAGGAACAACTTCAGCAAAACCAAATGGAAGGAAATAGGAAATCCTGGCAGAAGCCATGCGGCACACTACCATACTTATACAGTCCCTGTGAGGGCTGGAGACGTGCTGTGCAGAGTGTACACACACCAAACAGAGCTTCTCTCTCCTACTGAAGCCCTAAAATAAAGAGCTTGGCAGCACTGAGTCTCCCTCCTGACAGTAAACACCCAAGTTGAGATGGTCACATAACCACACACACACTGGCTGAAACACACACACTGGCTGAAACACACACACACACACACACACATTTCCACTATCCAAAATATAGATGTATGTGCTTACCTGGTAGGATAGAAACAGCAGCGTCAACGACAGCAACAACACATGGAAGACAGAAAACACTTTGTTAGTGTTGGAACCAATAAATCAACAAGTTTTTCCCTTCACTTTTTAGATCTGTCATCATTCTCAGTGGCATAGGCTCACAGCTCAAAGCCCACAGCCCACAGCTCAAAGCCCACAGCCCACAGCTCACAGCCCACAGCTCAAAGCCCACAGCTCAAAGCCCACAGCTCACAGCCCACAGCTCACAGCTCAAAGCCCACAGCTCAAAGCCCACAGCTCACAGCCCAAAGCCCACAGCTCAAAGCCCACAGCTCACAGCCCAAAGCTCAAAGTCCACAGCCCAAAGCCCACAGCTCAAAGCCCACAGCTCAAAGTCCACAGCCCACAGCCCAAAGCTCACAGCCCACAGCTCACAGTCCACAGCCCACAGCTCAAAGTCCACAGCCCAAAGTCCACAGCCCACAGTCCACAGCCCCAGTCCACAGCCCACAGCTCACACAGCCCACAGCCCAAAGTCCACAGCTCACAGTCCACAGCTCACAGCCCACAGCTCACAGCCCACAGCTCACAGCTCAAAGCCCACAGCTCAAAGCCCACAGCTCAAAGCCCACAGCTCACAGCTCAAAGCCCAAAGTCCACAGCCCAAAGTCCACAGTCCACAGCTCACAGCCCAAAGTCCACAGCCCAAAGTCCACAGCCCACAGCTCAAAGCCCACAGCTCAAAGCCCACAGCTCAAAGCCCACAGCTCAAAGCCCACAGCTCACAGCCCACAGCTCACAGCCCACAGCCCACAGCCCACAGCTCACAGCCCACAGCTCACAGCCCACAGCTCACAGTCCACAGCTCGGGTAGCATCAACGTTAAAGCAAAGTTGAAAATAACAAAAACCTACGCAGTCCTTCTCAAAGGAGATAAACACAGTCATAACTCACTTAAGTGATGGACATGAAAGATTATATATTTACTTCTCTCTCTACTGTGGGGCACCTAGGAGGATGTGATCTGTCCCATTGAGCTCCTGATCACCTCTATGTGAACCCTGGGAACACACCACCTGGATCTAATCAACTGGTTCACATGTGTGTGAGAGAGATTAAGGGGGTAAAGGGGAGCGTTCAAAGGATTTACTTTTAACTACAGGGATATGAATATATATACACACACACGACACAGAGACCGAGAGAGACAGAGAGAGCCAGAGACCGAGAGAGACCGACAGAGAGAGCCAGAGACCGACAGAAAGAGCCAGAGACCGACAGAGACCGACAGAAAGAGCCAGAGACCGACAGAAAGAGCCAGAGACCGACAGAGACCGACAGAGAGAGCCAGAGACCGACAGAGAGAGCCAGAGACCGACAGAGACCGAGCCAGAGCCAGAGACCGAGCCAGAGACCGACAGAGAGAGCCAGAGACCGAGAGAGACCGACAGAGAGAGCCAGAGACCGACAGAGACCGCCAGACAGAAGAGCCAGAGACCGACAGAGAGAGCCAGAGACCGACAGAGACCGACAGAGAGAGCCAGAGACCGACAGAGAGCCAGAGACACAGAGAGCCAGAGACACAGAGAGCCAGAGACACAGAGAGCCAGAGACACAGAGAGCCAGAGACACAGAGAGCCAGAGACACAGAGAGAAACAGGGAGAAAGAAGTTAGTCATTTGAAACAAAAGAGAGACCCGCTCTGCTAACATTTTGATAATGAAAGATAAAAAGAATGGAGATCATTCCAGGACATATTAATACTATAGTCTGACAGATACCGTGTCGAGTAATAAACGCCTTGGGCAGATCTCTTACACCGACTCAATGATTCAGTTTAACATCCATTCTTTAGGAAAAGTGAAACCTTTTACAATTATCACAATTATCATACAGTACCATCTGAGAGCAATTATCTCTGAGACTGTTTATACAATGGCAGATAGCATAGCTGCACCACGACGCAGAGTGTGTGCCTATTGAGTAGCAAAGTAAAGATGTCCAACCTGTTAACAGGGAGGATTACTTTGTACTTTGTATTGACTTGTACTTCAGAGCCAATAGCACGCACACCTACCTAACCGATGGTGACCTTTGACTTCTATGTAGCGCTGTATTGGTGTTCTATACAGCATACATTGAATTGTGAATTGTCACAAAACAGTCACACGCTTGGTGCGTGGGTTGAGAAGGGGTGAGGAAGGGAGAGGAGGGGTGAGGAGGGGAGGGGCCACACCACATGTTATTACAACAACGGGTGACAACACACAGTGTGATCAGCTCAGCAACATAGTTTCCAAGTGACAGTCAGTCAGTAAATCTGAGGCACATGTCAGAGAGAGGACAATTTCATACACAAGAGTTGGCATGGCATGGTGGAATTTAGTCTAAATGGATTCTAGCAGGGAGCCTCTTCCAACTAAGCACAGACCAGAGATTTACAGTATCTGTCAGTTTGACTGGAACAGTGCACATAAAAACATTTCAGTTTACGCATCAATGTACAATGCATTCGGAAAGTATTCAGACCCCTTAACTTTTTCCATATTTTTTTTACATTACAGCCTTATTCTAAAATGGATTAAATTGTTAGTTTTTTCCTACACACACACACACACACACACACACACACACCACCCCATAATGACAAAGCAAAAACAAGTTAAAATAAGTGAAATATTACACTTAGTACTTTGTAGAAGCACCTTTGGCAGCAATTACAGCCTTGAGTTTTCTTGGGTATGACGCTACAAGTTTGGCACACCTGTTTTTGGGGAGTTTCTCACATTCTTCTCTGCAGATCCTTTCAAGCTCTGTCAGGTTGGATGGGAAGTGTCGCTGCACAACTATTTTCAGGTCCGGGCTCTGGCTGGGCCACTCAAGGACATTCAGAGACCTGTCCAGAAGCCACTCCTGCGTTGTCTTGGCTGTGTGCTTAGGGTCGTTGTCCTGTTGGAAAGTGAACCTTCACCCCAGTCTGAGAGGTCCTGAGTGCTCTGGAGCAGGTTTTCATCAAGGACTGCTGTACTTTTCTCCCTTCATCTATCCCTCAATCCTGACTAGTCTCCCAGTCCCTGCCGCTGAAAAACATCCCCACAACATGCTGCTGCCACCACGCTTCACCGTAATTTAATTTACCACAGACTCCAATCAAGTTGTAGAAACATTAAGGATGATCGATTGAAACAGGATGCACCTGAGCATAATTTTGAGTCTCATAACAAAGAGTCTGATTACTTATGTAAATAAGGTGTTGGTTTATTATTTTTAATACAGGTGCAAAAATGTATAAAACCTGTTTTGGCTTTGTCATTATGGGGTATTGTGATGTCATTATGGGGTATTGTGATGTCATTATGGGGTATTGTGATGTCATTATGGGGTATTGTGATGTCATTATGGGGTATTGTGATGTCATTATGGGGTATTGTGATGTCATTATGGGATATTGTGATGTCATTATGGAGTATTGTATGTAGATTGAGGTAAAAAATGTATTTAATCCATTTTAGAACAAGGCTGTAAGGTAACAAAATGTGGAAAAGGAGAAGGGGTCTGAATACTCTCCGAATGCCCTGTAAACGTGCCGGAGTTAGCTATGTTCTGAAGTTAACTATGACTATTAAGCCTAAATCCATAGACCATTTACATCCTGGCAGTGTGGGGGATGATGGGAAAAGGTGAGGACACGAGGAACACTCCATGACGCCATCCTGTAGTACAGCAGTGATTCCCAACCAGGGCTACTAGGACCCTGGGGGCACTTGGACTATCCACAGGGGGTACTTGAGAAGACTCATGACACCATAGGTCAACTGGTAAAATCCACACGAGGGTGTACTTCAGGGGTACTGCAGGCAGAGCAACATTTAGCTGGTGGTCCAGTAACAGAGAAAGGTTGGGAACCACTGTGTTACAGTGGATCAGATAGTCCTATAAGCCCACTAGTGAATACATACCGTAGCATACAGCCTCTCTTTACAGACGCTGAATAACAAATAAACAGTGTTAGCCCAGTTCTCTGCCCCAGTGCTGCCTGCTGCCTTCAGCAACACACAGATTACATCACTGGCAGGGCTTTAAAAGGGTTCAAGAAAACACACACACACACAGAGAGAGAGAGAGAGAGAGAGAGAGAGAGAGAGAGAGAGAGAGGGAGAGAAAAGAGTGAAATAAGAAAACAAGAGTCGTGTGGGGCAGAATGAGTAGAAGACTGAGTATGAGGAGGGAGGGTTGTTTTCTTCAGTTTTAGGACCTTAATGTCACTGTGTAGAGCACATGCACTGATTCATGTGGTTGGGCTATTGGGAGGGAGGGGGGGTATGATTTGTTTTGCTAGGCTAAATCTATGTATATGCCTGGCTGGCCATTTAAATAAAGCCTTGCTTTATAAATAAAAGTTCAAATGAAAGTTCAGACTAGTACCCACTTGCCCCAAGACTAAACCCTAACGCAGCAGGACAATCTATGAAGAAATCTGATGTTTTCTAAAGGCTGGGTTAGGCTATTTAGAACGCTGATTGTTTATATGGGCACACAAAGGAAAAGTCTGTTTAAAAGCAGTGTCCACAACGAGTCAAACAAGTTACAGCCCAGTCTCAGCCTAGAGAGAGTTTCAAGAGCTGACCTCCTTTATTTACCTTCAGCCCAGCCACTGTAAAGTGAGGTGTGTAACTGGAGCGACCCTCGCTGCCAGATAATAACAGACAGGCCAGGCAGGCCCCCACGCTAAAACCAGATGCAGCCCTCAGTGGACCCAACTGAAGCAGCCAATAGAATCTTCTCCTGGCCTGGTCTGAGAGCCTCTGAGTAGTCTCTGCCAGCAGCACGTCTGGATGGTTCAGCTGAAGAATGTTTCAGATGTAAAGACTAATGTGTCCGAAATGGCATTGACTGTGTGCTTATGGTCGTTGTCCTGTTGGAAGGTGAACCTTCACGAGCGCTCTGGAGCAGGTTTTCATTAAGGATCTTTGACCTTTGCTTCGTTCCTGACTATTCTCCCAGTCCCTGCCGCTGGAAAACATCCCCACAGCATGATGCTGCCACCATGCTTCACCATAGGGATGATGCCAGGTTTCCTCCAGACGTGACGCTTGGCATTCAGGCCAAAGAGTTCACTCTTGGTTTCATCAGACCAGAGAACCTTGTTTCTTATGGTCAGGGACCTTTAGGTGCCTTTTGGCAAACTCCAAGCAGGCTGTCACGTGCGTTTTACTGAAGAGTGTCTCCTGACCCCTCCTGTCTCAGCCTCCAGTATTTATGCTGCAGTAGTTTATGTGTCGGGGGGCTGGGGTCAGTTTGTTATATCTGGAGTACTTCTCCTGTCCTATTCGGTGTCCTGTGTGAATCTAAGTGTGCGTTCTCTAATTCTCTCCTTCTCTCTTTCTTTCTCTCTCTCGGAGGACCTGAGCCCTAGGACCATGCCCCAGGACTACCTGACATGATGACTCCTTGCTGTCCCCAGTCCACCTGGCCATGCTGCTGTTCCAGTTTCAACTGACCTGAGCCCTAGGACCATGCCCCAGGACTACCTGACATGATGACTCCTTGCTGTCCCCAGTCCACCTGGCCATGCTGCTGCTCCAGTTTCAACTTCCACCTGACTGTGCTGCTGCTCCAGTTTCAACTGTTCTGCCTTATTATTATTTGACCATGCTGGTCATTTATGAACATTTGAACATCTTGGCCATGTTCTGTTATAATCTCCACCCGGCACAGCCAGAAGAGGACTGGCCACCCCACATAGCCTGGTT
Organism: Oncorhynchus tshawytscha; assembly: GCF_018296145.1. NCBI lineage: Eukaryota > Metazoa > Chordata > Actinopteri > Salmoniformes > Salmonidae > Oncorhynchus > Oncorhynchus tshawytscha. The sequence continues at coordinate 210,129 of NW_024609807.1, forward strand.
CCTCTCTAGGTTTCTTCCTAGGTTTTGGCCTTTCTAGGGAGTTTTTCCGAGCCACCGTGCTTCTACACCTGCATTGCTTGCTGTTTGGGGTTTTAGGCTGGGTTTCTGTACAGCACTTTGAGATATCAGCTGATGTACGAAGGGGTATATAAATAAATTTGATTTGATTTGATTTGAAGAGGGGCTTCCATCTGGCCACTCTACCATAAAGGCCTGATTGGTGGAGTTCTGCAGAGATGGTTGTTCTTGTGGAAGGTTCTCCCTTCTCCACAGAGGAACTCTGGAGCTCTGTTAAAGTGACCACCAGGTTCTAGGTCACCTCCATGACCAAGGCCCTTCTCTCCTGATTGTTCAGTTTGGCCGGGCGGCCAGCTATAAGAAGAATCTTGGTGGTTCCAAACATCTTCCATTAAGAATGATGGAGGCCACTGTGTTCTTGGGGACCTGCAGACATTTTTTGGTACCATTCACTAGATCTGTGCCTTCACACAATCCTGTCCTGGAGCTCTACAGACAATTCCTTCCACCTCGTGGCTTGGTTTTTATTCTGAAATGCACTGTCAACTGTGGGACCTTATATAGACAGGTGGTTAGCCTTTCCAAATCATGTTGTAAATTCAATTGATTGGACAGGTGGACGCCAATCCAGTTGTACATGGATTAACAACTCTACATTGAACCCTGCATGGGGATGAATTACAGTCAGGACATCTTTTTGGTGAGGAGGCCTAAGATGAATGATTCTGATGAAAATACGCTCTGTCTTTATCAAATGTTTTTGCATATTTTCAGTGTGGATCCTGTCTGTTTAGGGGGTAATATTAGCCTGGGCTAACCCATTCTAAATGCCACTAGCAGTTCACAATGTAGGGTCATCACTGAAGCTAGTTACAACATCCACAAGGTCATCAACCCTGCCTGTTTCTACAATTTTGCTTCTTTAAATCTGATTATAAACCAAACCCTTAACTTTATGCCTAACCTTAAATTAAAGACCAAATAGCAACTGATTAATTTTTACACAATCATTCCAAAACTGCCGCTTATTAAAGAATTGTGATAAAACTGTCATCATTTGGCAAGGAATGGAGCCTGTGTGTGCCATCAGTTAGATACGTTTTTATAGGCATTTATATCTGTAGGCATGTAGAGGGAGCGGTCTGAAAGCCACTGAGTGAGACATGGAGGGGAAAAGGGAGCAGACCTGTGCGATATTTGGCTTGGTAAATTTGTTGTGTCCCACATATGGACAAATGGAACACTAGATGATGATATTTGGTTCTATAACTGCAGTGAAACGCAGGCCGGGCAGAGATGATATTTGGTTCTATAACTGCAGTGAAACGCAGGCCGGGCAGAGATGATATTTGGTTCTATACCTGCAGGGTAACACAGGCCAGGTTCTATAACTGCAGGGAAAGATAGGCCGGGCAGAGATGATATTTGGTTCTATATGCAGGAAACACAGGCAGAGCAGATAGTTCTATGCAGTGAAACGCAGGCCGGGCAGAGATGATATTTGGTTCTATAACTGCAGTGAAACGCAGGCCGGGCAGAGATGATATTTGGTTCTATACCTGCAGGGTAACACAGGTGAGCCTGCATACCACAGTACTGTGTCATGTTGGAGACAGATCTGATAATAATTGGCTTCTGTACATATTTCATAGCTGAATCCACTGTGGGACATATTGCATATTTCGTGCCAAGACGCAGATGTTTAAATTGATAATAAATTAAAGTACAGTAGGCGTATGTCTGTATGTTCAAACAACTCCAGGGCAACAAATCATATGGCAAAAATTTGACTTTGAACCAATTCCAGAATACCTACCTTGCCAGAAATGTCATATCATCACATGTAATGTAAAACACTTTATTCTGTTTAATAAAAAGAAAAACAGAACTCAAGAGGGGATAAGCCCCGCCCCATAACTCAAGAGGGGATAAGCCCCGCCCCATAACTCAAGAGGGGATAAACCCCGCCCCATACCTCAAGAGGGGATAAGCCACTGGCATTCATTATGGCACTATGGTGGATTTAGTTTGTTATTGGTTGTCTTTAATCTCAGAGATGGAACAGGAACTGTTATAACTTTGTGTGGTTCCACCAAAAACAAGAGTCTCCCTCTCTAATATGCTCAGGAAAGTCATGTCTATTGCTGCATCACCTTGGGTTGGGTAAGAGCTACTCAATTTGTATTTAACTAACCTTACCTTAAGCAGGCAAGTCATGTAAGACGTTCTTAGTTACAATGACCCCTGGTACAAAGAGACAATACGGGGGAAAGAACCGTCATAACTTTGTGCCTGTTTGTGTCCCACCTGCTTTGTCCATGGATACGGAACACACAGCTTAGCAAGAAGCGGGCGAGCAGAAACAGTGAGAGAGAGACAGTGAGAGAGAGAGACAGTGAGAGAGAGAGAGAGAGAGAGAGAGACAGTGAGAGAGAGAGAGACAGTGAGAGAGAGAGAGACAGTGAGAGTGAGAGAGAGTGAGAGAGAGAGACAGAGTGAGAGAGAGAGAGAGTGAGAGAGAGTGAGAGAGAGTGAGAGAGAGAGTGAGAGAGAGAGAGACTGAGAGAGAGAGAGACAGTGAGAGTGAGAGAGAGTGAGACAGTGAGAGACAGTGAGAGAGAGAGACAGGAGAGAGAGAGAGAGAGAGAGAGAGAGAGAGAGAGACAGAGAGAGAGAGAGACAGTGAGACTAAGGAAGCGATTCCAAAACAAACAATAACAAATCCATCACCTACAGAGAAATGAACCCAGAGAAGAGTCCCCTAAGCATGTTGGCCCTAAACAGAGAGTACACAGTGGCAGAATACCTGACCACTGTGACTGACCCAAACTTAAGGAAAGCTTTGACTATGTACAGACTCAGTGAACATAGCCTTGCTGTTGAGAAAGGCCGCTGTAGGCAGACATGGCTCTCAAGAGAAGACAGGCTATGTGCCACTGCCCACAAAATGAGGTGGAAACTGAGCTGCACTTCCTAACCTCCTGCCCAATGTATGACCATATTAGAGACACAAATCTCCCTCAGATTACACAGATCCACAAAGAATTACAAAACAAACCTAATTTTGATAAACTCCCATATCTACTGGGTGAAATACCAGTGTGCATCACAGCAGCAAGATGTGACCTGTTGCCACAAGAAAAGGTCAACCAGTGAAGAACAAACACCATTGTAAATACAACCCATATTTATGTTTATTTATTTTCCCTTTTGTACTTTAACTATTTGCACATCGTTACAACACTGTATACAGACAAATGACATTTGAAATGTTTCTATTCTTTTGGAACTTTTGTGAGTGTAATGTTTTCCCATGCCAATCAAGCCCCTTAAATTGACATTTAATTGAGACAAAGAAAGAATAGTATAAAAAAAAAGGTTATTTTCCAGAGAGGATCCAGATCTTAGGGGGAATTAGACCAAAGTTCTCAATTGGTACAAAAAATATATAGAGTACTGCACACACTACAATTACTTATGTGTAAAAACAAGCTCAACTGGACACCTAAATGAAGCAGTGAATGAACAGTGAGAAAGCACTCAGGACATTCTACGCCCTTAAACAACTCATTCAACTTGAAATGCCTATAAACATGTGGCTAAAACTAATTGAATGTGTCATTGAACTAATTGCACTTAATGACAGTGAGGTGTGGAGTCCACTTGCAAAACAAGATTTCAACCAATGGAACAAACATCCCATTGAAACCCTGCATGCAGAATTCTGTAAGATTCTCCTACATGACCAGAGGAAAACTACAAACAATGCATGCAGGGCAGATTTAGGCCAATATCCACTAATAATTTTAAAAATAAAAAATTGCAATTAAGTTTTGGAAACATCTAAAATACAGTGACCCCCTCTCATATCATTACCAAGCACTGAAATGCCAAGAGCTGAGCAAAGAAAATAGTCCCCTCATCCAGCTGGTCCTGGGGCAGAGTTCACAAACTCAGGACCAACCTCAGGACCAGAACATCCAAAATCGATCATAATAAACCAAATTACAACACAGTGAAAACAGAACTCCATTACCTACTGGGAAACACAAGCACAAAGCTAAATGTAGTGCTATCTGGCCCTAAATCAACAGTACACCGTGGCTAACTATTGGACCATGGTTACTGATCAGAAAACCCTTGACAAAACACAGGCTCAGTGAGCACAGCCTTGCCATTGAGAAGGGTCGACACAGGAAAACCTGGCTCCCTGTAGAGGAAAGGCTGTGCAACCACTGCACCACAGCAGAACCTGAGACAGAGCTGCATTTCCTGACAAAATGTTAACAATATAAAATAATTAGAGAGTGTCATTTCCCCAAATTTGAAACACTTATTGAAGGTTTCAAAGACCTCTCTGATGAGGATAGGCTACCTGTCCTGTTGGGGGAGGACACAGAGAGCTGTGGGTTGGCAGAGCACTACATTGAAGACCTCTCTGATGAGGATAGGCTACCTGTCCTGTTGGGGGAGGACACAGAGAGCTGTGGGTTGGCAGAGCACTACATTGAAGACCTCTCTGATGAGGACAGGCTACCTGTCCTGTTGGGGGAGGACACAGAAAGCTGTGGGTTGGCAGCGCACTACATTGAAGACCTCTCTGATGAGGATAGGCTACCCGTCCTGTTGGGGGAGGACACAGAGAGCTGTGGGTTGGCAGTGCACTACATTGAAGACCTCTCTGATGAGGATAGGCTACCTGTCCTGTTGGGGGAGGACACAGAGAGCTGTGGGTTGGCAGAGCACTACATTGAAGACCTCTCTGATGAGGATAGGCTACCTGTCCTGTTGGGGGAGGACACAGAGAGCTGTGGGTTGGCAGAGCACTACATTGAAGACCTCTCTGATGAGGATAGGCTACCTGTCCTGTTGGGGGAGGACACAGAGAGCTGTGGGTTGGCAGAGCACTACATTGAAGACCTCTCTGATGAGGATAGGCTACCTGTCCTGTTGGGGGAGGACACAGAGAGCTGTGGGTTGGCAGCGCACTACATTGAAGACCTCTCTGATGAGGATAGGCTACCTGTCCTGTTGGGGGAGGACACAGAGAGCTGTGGGTTGGCAGTGCACTACATTGAAGACCTCTCTGATGAGGACACAGAGAGCTGTGGGTTGGCAGTGCACTACATTGAAGACCTCTCTGATGAGGATAGGCTACCTGTCCTGTTGGGGGAGGACACAGAGAGCTGTGGGTTGGCAGAGCACTACATTGCTGCCTGCCAGAAGATGAGGGACAGTGTCAACAAACCTGCACATGTCCTCTTTGCCATTGTAGGATTATTTTTACCCTTAAATTATTGTTGCTACCCTTTATCCCGTTGACAATAATGATTATTTAAATTCTGTTAATATCGTAAATGTATCACTTCATCTCCAAAGTACACTTGGGCAAAACGTTACATCATCCCAATAAAGCAAATTGAATTGAGAGAGAGAATACACAGACTATTTCAATGAAACCCACCAAGGGTGAATAACTAGGATGCCAGCTGGCTGAGAGGAGAATAGCCAGGCATATCCATGCTCCTCTTACTGTACATTGTCCAATATCAACTGTCTGCTGCCCAGCTAGCTGGTGATTCCTGCACACAGGACAGACATGTTACATGTCCTCGAAGCTGTCAATCTATTTTCAACGCTAACAACGTTTTGTGTATTGATGTGTTCATGCAGGGCTCATCTGTGAAAGAGGCAGTGGTCTCAGCACGACTCCCTGCTTAAATAAATAAAAGCTTCAATAAAAAGTCAAAACAAAGGAGATAAAGCCAGCAGCATGTTTCTGTCCTGTAACATTAGAGGGAGAGCTAGGAGGGCAACCATACAGAGTCTTATGTCCTGTAACATTACAGAGGGAGAGCTAGGAGGGCAACCATACAGTCTTCTGTCCTGTAACATTACAGAGGGAGAGTTAGGAGGGCAACCATACAGTCTTCTGTCCTGTAACATTACAGAGGGAGAGCTAGGAGGGCAACCATACAGAGTCCTGTCCTGTAACATTACAGAGGGAGAGCTAGGAGGGCAACCATACAGTCTTCTGTCCTGTAACATAACAGAGGGAGAGCTAGGAGGGCAACCATACAGTCTTCTGTCCTGTAACATTACAGAGGGAGAGCTAGGTGGGTTGGAGGGCAAGTCTTCTGTCCATACAGAGTCTTCTGTCCTGTAACATTACAGAGGGAGAGCTAGGAGGGCAACCATACAGTCTTCTGTCCTGTAACATTACAGAGGGAGAGCTAGGAGGGCAACCATACAGTCTTCTGTCCTGTAACATTACAGAGGGAGAGCTAGGAGGGCAACCATACAGTCCTGTCCTGTAACACAGAGGGAGAGCTAGGAGGGCAACCATACAGTCTTCTGTCCTGTAACATTACAGAGGGAGAGCTAGGAGGGCAACCATACAGTCCTGTCCTGTAACATTACAGAGGGAGAGCTAGGAGGGCAACCATACAGTCTTCTGTCCTGTAACATTACAGAGGGAGAGCTAGGAGGGCAACCATACAGTCTTCTGTCCTGTAACATTACAGAGGGAGAGCTAGGAGGGCAACCATACAGAGTCTTCTGTCCTGTAACATAACAGAGGGAGAGCTAGGAGGGCAACCATACAGAGTCTTCTGTCCTGTAACATTACAGAGGGAGAGCTAGGAGGGCAACCATACAGTCTTCTGTCCTGTAACATTGAGAGGGAGAGCTAGGAGGGCAACCATACAGTCTTCTGTCCTGTAACATTACAGAGGGAGAGCTAGGAGGGCAACCATACAGTCTTCTGTCCTGTAACATTACAGAGGGAGAGCTAGGAGGGCAACCATACAGTCTTCTGTCCTGTAACATTACAGAGGGAGAGCTAGGAGGGCAACCATACAGTCTTCTGTCCTGTAACATTACAGAGGGAGAGCTAGGAGGGCAACCATACAGTCTTCTGTCCTGTAACATTACAGAGGGAGAGCTAGGAGGGCAACCATACAGTCTTCTGCTCCTGTCCTGTAACATTACAGAGGGGGAGCTAGAGGGCAACCATACAGTCTTCTGTCCTGTAACATAACAGAGGGAGAGCTAGGAGGGCAACCATACAGTCTTCTGTCCTGTAACATTACAGAGGGAGAGCTAGGAGGGCAACCACAGTCTTCTGTCCTGTAACATTACACTAGGAGGGCAACCATACAGTCTTCTGTCCTGTAACATAACAGAGGGAGAGCTAGGAGGGCATCACCATACAGAGGGAGAGTCTTATGTCCTGTAACATTACAGAGGGAGAGCTAGGAGGGCAACCATACAGTCTTCTGTCCTGTAACATTACAGAGGGAGAGCTAGGAGGGCAACCATACAGTCTTCTGTCCTGTAACATTACAGAGGGAGAGCTAGGAGGGCAACCACAGTCTTCTGTCCTGTAACATAACAGAGGGAGAGCTAGGAGGGCAACCATACAGTCTTCTGTCCTGTAACATTACAGAGGGAGAGCTAGGAGGGCAACCATACAGTCTTATGTCCTGTAACATAACAGAGGGAGAGCTAGGAGGGCAACCATACAGTCTTCTGTCCTGTAACATAACAGAGGGAGAGCTAGTCTTCTGTCCTGGAGGGCTTCAATACAGTCTTCTGTCCTGTAACATAACAGAGGGAGAGCTAGGAGGGCAACCATACAGTCTTCTGTCCTGTACATAACAGAGGGAGAGCTAGGAGGGCAACCATACAGAGTCTTATGTCCTGTAACATAACAGAGGGAGAGCAGAGTCTTATGTCCTGGAGAGCTAGGAGGGCAACCATACAGTCTTCTGTCCTGTAACATAACAGAGGGAGAGCTAGGAGGGCAACCATACAGTCTTCTGTCCTGTAACATTACAGAGGGAGAGCTAGGAGGGCAACCATACAGTCTTCTGTCCTGTAACATAACAGAGGGAGAGCTAGGAGGGCAACCATACAGTCTTCTGTCCTGTAACATTACAGAGGGAGAGCTAGGAGGGCAACCATACAGTCTTCTGTCCTGTAACATAACAGAGGGAGAGCTAGGAGGGCAACCATACAGTCTTCTGTCCTGTAACATAACAGAGGGAGAGCTAGGAGGGCAACCATACAGTCTTCTGTCCTGTAACATAACAGAGGGAGAGCTAGGAGGGCAACCATACAGTCTTCTGTCCTGTAACATTACAGAGGGAGAGCTAGGAGGGCAACCATACAGTCTTCTGTCCTGTAACATTACAGAGGGAGAGCTAGGAGGGCAACCATACAGTCTTCTGTCCTGTAACATTACAGAGGGAGAGCTAGGAGGGCAACCATACAGTCTTCTGTCCTGTAACATTACAGAGGGAGAGCTAGGAGGGCAACCATACAGTCTTCTGTCCTGTAACATTACAGAGGGAGAGCTAGGAGGGCAACCATACAGTCTTCTGTCCTGTAACATTACAGAGGGAGAGCTAGGAGGGCAACCATACAGTCTTCTGTCCTGTAACATTACAGAGGGAGAGCTAGGAGGGCAACCATACAGTCTTCTGTCCTGTAACATTACAGAGGGAGAGCTAGGAGGGCAACCATACAGTCTTCTGTCCTGTAACATTACAGAGGGAGAGCTAGGAGGGCAACCATACAGTCTTCTGTCCTGTAACATTACAGAGGGAGAGCTACAGTCTTCTGGAGGGCAACCATACAGTCTTCTGTCCTGTAACATTACAGAGGGAGAGCTAGGAGGGCAACCATACAGTCTTCTGTCCTGTAACATTACAGAGGGAGAGCTAGGAGGGCAACCATACAGTCTTCTGTCCTGTAACATTACAGAGGGAGAGCTAGGAGGGCAACCATACAGTCTTCTGTCCTGTAACATTACAGAGGGAGAGCTAGGAGGGCAACCATACAGTCTTCTGTCCTGTAACATTACAGAGGGAGAGCTAGGAGGGCAACCATACAGTCTTCTGTCCTGTAACATTACAGAGGGAGAGCTAGGAGGGCAACCATACAGTCTTCTGTCCTGTAACATTACAGAGGGAGAGCTAGGAGGGCAACCATACAGTCTTCTGTCCTGTAACATTACAGAGGGAGAGCTAGGAGGGCAACCATACAGTCTTCTGTCCTGTAACATTACAGAGGGAGAGCTAGGAGGGCAACCATACAGTCTTCTGTCCTGTAACATTACAGAGGGAGAGCTAGGAGGGCAACCATACAGTCTTCTGTCCTGTAACATTACAGAGGGAGAGCTAGGAGGGCAACCATACAGTCTTCTGTCCTGTAACATTACAGAGGGAGAGCTAGGAGGGCAACCATACAGTCTTCTGTCCTGTAACATTACAGAGGGAGAGCTAGGAGGGCAACCATACAGTCTTCTGTCCTGTAACATTACAGAGGGAGAGCTAGGAGGGCAACCATACAGTCTTCTGTCCTGTAACATTACAGAGGGAGAGCTAGGAGGGCAACCATACAGTCTTCTGTCCTGTAACATTACAGAGGGAGAGCTAGGAGGGCAACCATACAGTCTTCTGTCCTGTAACATTACAGAGGGAGAGCTAGGAGGGCAACCATACAGTCTTCTGTCCTGTAACATTACAGAGGGAGAGCTAGGAGGGCAACCATACAGTCTTCTGTCCTGTAACATTACAGAGGGAGAGCTAGGAGGGCAACCATACAGTCTTCTGTCCTGTAACATTACAGAGGGAGAGCTAGGAGGGCAACCATACAGTCTTCTGTCCTGTAACATTACAGAGGGCAACCATACAGTCTTCTGTCCTGTAACATTACAGACAGCTAGGAGGAGGGCAACCATACAGTCTTCTGTCCTGTAACATAACAGAGGGAGAGCTAGGAGGGCAACCATACAGTCTTCTGTCCTGTAACATTACAGAGGGAGAGCTAGGAGGGCAACCATACAGTCTTCTGTCCTGTAACATTACAGAGGGAGAGCTAGGAGGGCAACCATACAGTCTTATGTCCTGTAACATTACAGAGGGAGAGCTAGGAGGGCAACCATACAGTCTTCTGTCCTGTAACATAACAGAGGGAGAGCTAGGAGGGCAACCATACAGTCTTCTGTCCTGTAACATTACAGAGGGAGAGCTAGGAGGGCAACCATACAGTCTTCTGTCCTGTAACATTACAGAGGGAGAGCTAGGAGGGCAACCATACAGTCTTCAGAAAGTACTCAGACTACTTGACATTATACACATTTTGTTACAGCCTTATTCTAAAATACATCATCTAAAACACAATACCCCATAATGACAAAGCCAAAACAGGTTTTTAGAAATACCTTACATACATAAAGTATTCAAACCTTTTGCTATGAGACTCAACATTGAGCTCAGGTGCATCCGGAGATGTTTCTACAACTTGATTGGAGTCCACCTGTGGTAAATTCAATTGATTGGATATGACTTGGAAAGGCACACACCTGTCTAGATAAGGTCCCACAGTTGACAGTGCATGTCAGAGCAAAAAACTAAGCCATGAGGTCAAAGGATTGAAGGTCCGCAAGAACACAGTGGCCTCCATCATTCTTAAATGGAAGAAGTTTAAACCACCAATATTCTTCCTAGAGCTGGCTGCCCGGCCAAACTGAGCAATCTGCAGGAGAAGGGCCTTGGTCAGGGAGGTGCAGAGAAGAATGGGATAAGCTCCCCAAATACAAGTATGCCATGCTTGTAGCGTCATACCCAAGAAGTCTCATGGCTGTAATTGCTGCCAAAGGTGCTTCAACAAAGTACTGAGTAAGGTGTCTGAATACTTATGGAAATGTGATATCAGCATTTTTAATACATTTGCAAAAACTTGGTTTTGCTTTGTCATTATGGGGTATTGTGATGTCATTATGGGGTATTGTGATGTCATTATGGGGTATTGTGATGTCATTATGGGATATTGTGATGTCATTATGGGATATTGTGTGTAGATTGAGGGAAAAAATACATACATTTTAGAATAAGGCTGTAACTTAAAGTGTGGAAAAAGTCAAGGGGTGTGAATACTTTCCGAATGCACTGTAAGTCAAGTGTTGGAGTAACAGAGGTGGACTTATTCAGGTCAGAGAGCTGTCAATCAAACCACTGTGGAATTTATGACTCAGTGGTTCATTCCACAGTTGTCCTCTCACTGACTGTCAGTCACAGGGAAGAAGCAGCACTGATAACCATCCCATAGATAGGGTTAGTTAAAACTGTGTCACTTCCTATGGAATGGAAGAACATCTGATCTGATGCCATTCCACAGGAAGTGACACGGCTGAGATGCGACTCCTGATGACGTACATGAAGTGACCCGTCCATCTAAGGTTGTCCCCTTTCTCACATCCGCTTGTTATTTCTCAAATACATCTAGTCTGAGTTCAGGCCACAGAATCCTGCCTGATTCATCCTGCTGCCACCACGGATGCAAATTAATTCAATAAAACATTGTTGCATTCCTGTGGGGGTTGAGAGGACCAACATAACCATTAGCTGGGCGGCTCGCGCTGCAAACGGCAGTTACGTTTTTATCCCAAAAGGCACCCTATTCCCTATGTAGTGCACTACTTTTGACCTGAGCCCTATAGGCCCTTAGGGAACCTTTGATTCTCTCCGACAGCTCTTCTGCTGTGAAGCATGAAACTCAGAGCGAATAGCAGGGCAACAGTTAGGGCTAAATTACACACATTTCCACTGGAGGAAGCTGTGGACACAGAATACATGAAGCAGGGTCTGAGAAGGAAAAGGAGAGAGAAGCTAGAGGAGCCAGTCACTATCATTTGAATGGAAAGGAGACCCCCGCTCCACTCTTTAACCTGACCCTGACCCCTGCCTGCCCTGACCCCTGCCCTGACCCCCCTGCCCTGACCCCTGCCTGCCCTGACCCCTGCCTGCCCTGACCCCTGCCTGCCCTGACCCCTGCCTGCCCTGACCCCTGCCTGCCCTGACCCCTGCCTGCCCTGACCCCTGCCCCCTGAAAACCCCTGCCTGCCCTGACCCCTGCCTGCCCTGACCCCTGCCTGCCCTGACCCCTGCCTGCCCTGACCCCTGCCTGCCCTGACCCCTGCCTGCCCTCCATTAGAGGAAAAAGATACAGGATTACAGACACAGAAAGAGAGAAAAGAGCCAGAGAGGAAGGGGGAAGTTAAAACCCACTTCATATGCCATAAAGCATGATGACTCAATGCTATGAGATGGGAGGGTAACCATCCTCACCCCCTTAGCCAGACTGTCTCAGAGAGAGTGATGCAGTGAGAGAAAGAGAGAGAAAGGGAGGGGGATAGGAGAGAGGACGAGCGCTGTAAAGTAGGAGAGAGGACGAGCGCTGTAAAGTAGGAGAGAGGACGAGCGCTGTAAAGTAGGACTCCTCTGAGGAGATGATATCACCAACAGACAGGAAAAACAGGAATCCTCTCAGAGAGATTTGACAAAACATATGGACCTTAGATGGAAAATGACTGAACCAACATCCTTTCTGTTGTATGAGGGTATATGAGAGTATGTCCCTGTACTGCTCTTAACACCCCCGCTAAAAGCATCCACTGCATTACATGGGAAACCACATTATAAAGACCATCCACTGCATTACATGGGAAACCACATTATAAAGACCATCCACTGCATTACATGGGAAACCACATTATATAAAGACCATCCACTGCATTACATGGGAAACCACATTATAAAAAGACCATCCACTGCATTACATGGGAAACCACATTATATAAAGACCATCCCACTGGGCATTAAAGACCATCCACTGGGAAACCACATTATATAAAGACCATCCACTGCATTACATGGGAAACCACATTATATAAAGACCATCCACTGCATTACATGGGAAACCACATTATAAAAAGACCATCCACTGCATTACATGGGAAACCACATTATAAAAAGACCATCCACTGCATTACATGGGAAACCACATTATATAAAGACATCCATCCACTGCATTACATGGGAAACCACATTATATAAAGACCATCCACTGCATTACATGGGAAACCACATTATATAAAGACCATCCACTGCATTACATGGGAAACCACATTATATAAAGACCATCCACTGCATTACATGGGAAACCACATTATATAAAGACCATCCACTGCATTACATGGGAAACCACATTATATAAAGACCATCCACTGCATTACATGGGAAACCACATAAAGACCATATAAAGACCATCCACTGCATTACATGGGAAACCACATTATAAAAAGACCATCCACTGCATTACATGGGAAACCACATTATATAAAGACCATCCACTGCATTACATGGGAAACCACATTATAAAAATACCCTCCACTGCATTACATGGGAAACCACATTATATAAAGACCATCCACTGCATTACATGGGAAACCACATTATAAAGACCATCCACTGCATTACATGGGAAACCACATTATATAAAGACCATCCACTGCATTACATGGGAAACCACATTATATAAAGACCATCCACTGCATTACATGGGAAACCACATTATATAAAGACCATCCACTGCATTACATGGGAAACCACATTATATAAAGACCATCCACTGCATTACATGGGAAACCACATTATAAAAAGACCATCCACTGCATTACATGGGAAACCACATTATATAAAGACCACTGCCACTGCATTACACTGCATTACATGGGAAACCACATTATATAAAGACCATCCACCATGGGAAACCACATTATAAAGACCATCCACTGCATTACATGGGAAACCACATTATAAAGACCCTCCACTGCATTACATGGGAAACCACATTATAAAGACCCTCCACTGCATTACATGGGAAACCACATTATATAAAGACCATCCACTGCATTACATGGGAAACCACATTATAAAGACCATCCACTGCATTACATGGGAAACCACATTATAAAGACCATCCACTGCATTACATGGGAAACCACATTATAAAGACCCTCCACTGCATTACATGGGAAACCACATTATAAAGACCCTCCACTGCATTACACTGTTTTATTCTCACAGTTTTATTTCACCCAAAATCACTTCCCCTCGTCTCTAACAGGCTAATTGTTTGCTTGGATACCGCTGTTCTGGATATCTAAAAATACGACAGTAAATTGAGTTAAGAAGCAGAGGAAAATGAATTCTTCCTGCCCGACTGTTCTGTGTTTGTTCTGCCTCTGCAGTCTCACGGTGAGAATCTTCTCCCCTTCTCTAGTACCCTTCCCTATTGAATACACTGCATAAATGGCACTCTATTCCCTACGTAGTATAAAACTTTTGACCAGAGCTCCCTCCCCGATTAAATATTCCCATCGTGCACATGACATAATACAGCCATCTTCTTATATGCAAATATTAGTCCTTTGAATAAAATGACAACAAATTCTAAGAACAATGTCACAGACACTGTAGCTACTGGAAATGTGGCCCGCCTACTTTCTGGAATGCTCAGTCTATACTTTCTGTACATATTCTCATGAGGACGCGTACACAGAAGCCTATAGAAGCCTATAATGTGGGCCTCCCGAGTGGCACAGCGGTCTAAGGCGTCACTACAGACCCCGGTTCAATCCCGGGTTGTGTCACTGCCGGCCGTGACCGGGAGTCCCATAGGGCGGCGTACAATTGTCCGGGTTATGGGAGGGTTTGGCCAGGGGGGGACTTAACTTGGCTCATCGCGCCCTAGCGACCCCTTGTGGCGGGCGGGGTGCCTGCAGGCTGATGCCTGTCGTCAGTTGAACGGTGTTTCCTCCGTTGGTCCATCTGGCTTCCAGGTTAAGCAGTGGATGTTAAAAAGCTCTGTTCGGCGGGTTATGTTTTCGGGGGACACATGACTCGACCTTCGCCTCTCCCCAGACCGTTGGGGAGTTAACCTATAAAACGTAGGTTGTCAATCCTTCACATGCATCATACACAGGCCTACTGATATCGTTAACCCTACTGGTCCTGGTCAAAAGTAGTGCATCATACACAGGGCTACTGATATCATTAACCCTACTGGTCCTGGTCAAAAGTAGTGCATCATACACAGGCCTACTGATATCATTAACCCTACTGGTCCTGGTCAAAAGTAGTGCATCATACACAGGCCTACTGATATCATTAACCCTACTGGTCCTGGTCAAAAGTAGTGCATCATACACAGGCCTACTGATATCATTAACCCTACTGGTTCTGGTCAAAAGTAGTGCATCATACATAGGCCTACTGATATCATTAACCCTACTGGTCCTGGTCAAAAGTAGTGCACATACTACAGGGTGCCATTTAGGATGCCGTCTCAGACTTCAGAATTGTCTCTAACCTAGCAGACTAGTGGAGGGAAGACTTAGCAGAGGAGAACAGAGGAGCCGGGGGGAGGGGGGACAGACAGAGGAGCCGGGGGGAGGGGAACGAAGAAGTAAACTGAGTCGAGCTTTTCTAAAACATTCCAGGCAGGTTGTATTGTACAGGCAGGATCAGAAGACAAGAGAGAATTCCCCCCCAGGGTCTGAGCACTCTACCCAGGGTATAACCGCTCTCTGACTCCCAGGCCCCTGGCTCTAACTCCCCTGGCTTCTGGATCTCTCAGAGTCAAACTCCTTTGGAACTTTGGAACTACCTCCCCCACCCTTCACTGCCATCATTCCCCAGCACCCCCACCATGCTCCAGCACCCCCATCCTACACTGCCAGCACCCCCATCCTACACTGCCATCATTCCCCAGCACACCCATCATTCCCAGCACCCCCACCATACGCCCCAGCACCCCCACCATACGCGCACACACGGTGCTAGTTAAAGAAGGGGCCAGGTCTATGGAATACACCCCCAGCAGAGAGAGAGTGACAAGAAGGGACCAGGGCTATGGAATAGACCCCCAGCAGAGAGAGAGTGACAAGAAGGGGCCAGGGCTATGGAATAGACCCCCGGCAGAGAGAGAGTGACAAGAAGGGGCCAGGACTATGGAATAGACCCCGGCAGAGAGAGTGACAAGAAGGGGCCAGGA
The DNA here is from genome assembly GCF_018296145.1 of Oncorhynchus tshawytscha. NCBI lineage: Eukaryota > Metazoa > Chordata > Actinopteri > Salmoniformes > Salmonidae > Oncorhynchus > Oncorhynchus tshawytscha. The sequence continues at coordinate 226,050 of NW_024609807.1, forward strand.
CTATGGAATAGACCCCCAGCAGAGGAAGACAAGGGGCCAGGGCTATGGAATAGACCCCCAGCAGAGGGAGACAAGAAGGGGCCAGGTCTATGGAATACACCCCCAGCAGAGAGAGAGAGTGACAAGAAGGGGCCAGGACTATGGAATAGACCCCCAGCAGAGAGAGTGACAAGAAGGGGCCAGGACTATGGAATAGACCCCCAGCAGAGAGACAAGAAGGGGCCAGGATGGTGACAAGAAGAGTGACAAGGGCCAGGACTATGGAATAGACCCCCAGCAGAGAGAGAGTGACAAGAAGGGGCCAGGACTATGGAATAGACCCCCAGCCCCAGCAGAATAGACCCCCAGCAGAGAGAGTGACAAGAAGGGGCCAGGACTATGGAATAGACCCCCAGCAGAGAGAGAGTGACAAGAAGGGGCCAGGACTATGGAATAGACCCCCAGCAGAGAGAGAGTGACAAGAAGGGGACCCCCAAGGGGCCAGGACTATGGAATAGACCCCAGCAGAGGGAGACAAGAAGGGGCCAGGACTATGGAATAGAGCAGAGAGAGAGTGACAAGAAGGGGCCCCCAGACCCCCAGCAGAGAGAGTGACAAGAAGGGGCCAGGACTATGGAATAGACCCCCAGCAGAGAGAGAGTGACAAGAAGGGGCCAGGACTATGGAATAGACCCCAGCAGAGAGAGAGTGACAAGAAGGGGCCAGGACTATGGAATAGACCCCCAGCAGCAGAGAGAGTGACAAGAAGGGGCCAGGACTATGGAATAGACCCCCAGCAGAGGGAGACAAGAAGGGGCCAGGACTATGGAATAGACCCCCCCAGCAGAGGGAGTGACAAGAAGGGGCCAGGACTATGGAATAGACCCCCAGCAGAGGGAGACAAGAAGGGGCCAGGACTATGGAATAGACCCCCAGCAGAGGGAGACAAGAAGGGGCCAGGACTATGGAATAGACCCCCAGCAGAGGGAGACAAGAAGGGGCCAGGACTATGGAATAGACCCCCAGCAGAGAGAGAGTGACAAAAAGGGGCCAGGACTATGGAATAGACCCCCAGCAGAGAGAGAGTGACAAGAAGGAGAAAAGGACTGCGGTGGATCAAGTCTGCACTTACTTTTCTACTATGAATGTGACGGGCTGGCAGCCCTACAGGAGGAAGGGAACCACTTAAAACATTAAGAGCCATTAAGGTCCTCTATGATGCATTACCCTGAGCAGTGCTTCACACACACACACACACACCTCAGTTACTAGAGCAGGTATGGGAGAAGGCAGGCTGCTGGCTCGTAGCCTATAGAACAGAAAGGCCCCTATAGGGTTTCCATTGCAATATTTCACAACAACTCAGCCCAGCCAGCCTCCCCCTCCTGTCTCCATGTGACCTGCATTCCATTAACCCCTTCACTCCCAAGAAACAAGCTCAGCAAAGGGCTCGCTAATGTTATAAGATATATAGAGATGGGGGAGGGAAAGATGAATGGTAAGGGTTAACTGTAAGAAAGCTGGGCATTGAGGGTTTCCTATAAGACATAGAGAAGGGAGGAGGTCCATAGACAGGACTAAGAGTAGCTGGGTTCCCTATAAGATGTAATGGAGGAGGTCCATAGAGAGGACTAAGAGTAGCTGGGTTCCCTATAAGATGTAATGGAGGAGGTCCATAGACAGGACTAAGAGTAGCTGGGTTCCCTATAAGATGTAATGGAGGAGGTCCATAGACAGGACTAAGAGTAGCTGGGTTCCCTATAAGATGTAATGGAGGAGGTCCATAGACAGGACTAAGAGTAGCTGGGTTCCCTATAAGATGTAATGGAGGAGGTCCATAGACAGGACTAAGAGTAGCTGGGTTCCCTATAAGATGTAATGGAGGAGGTCCATAGACAGGACTAAGAGTAGCTGGGTTCCCTATAAGATGTAATGGAGGAGGTCCATAGACAGGACTAAGAGTAGCTGGGTTCCCTATAAGATGTAATGGAGGAGGTCCATAGACAGGACTAAGAGTAGCTGGGTTCCCTATAAGATGTAATGGAGGAGGTCCATAGACAGACAGGACTAAGATGTAGCTGGGTTAAGAGTAGCCTATAAGATGTAATGGAGGAGGTCCATAGACAGGACTAAGAGTAGCTGGGTTCCCTATAAGATGTAATGGAGGAGGTCCATAGACAGGACTAAGAGTAGCTGGGTTCCCTATAAGATGTAATGGAGGAGGTCCATAGAGAGGACTAAGAGTAGCTGGGTTCCCTATAAGATGTAATGGAGGAGGTCCATAGACAGGACTAAGAGTAGCTGGGTTCCCTATAAGATGTAATGGAGGAGGTACATAGTACATAGTCTCAGTCAGGGCTCAACTCCTGCTTCTGTCCCCTGTGTTTTAGTGGAAGAGAGGGGTGCTGAGGGGTCTGAGGTTAGGGTGTAATACATTTTGAGCAGGCCCTATTTGGAGGGATTCTGAGGTCGGGTGAGGATAAGGTTAGGGGGTCCTGTCCTCACAGTGCAAGAGATTGAGAGGTTCCAGACAGTCTAGGGCTGTGTCTGAAATGGCATCCTATTCCCAATATATAGTGCACTACCCTCCCCAGGCATAGACCCTGGTTAGAAGTAGTGTAGTACAGAGTGAATGGAGTGCCATTTGGGACCAGGTTGGGATCTCTAATTGTAGCGTCGTCTCTGTGGACTGCCTGGAGGAGTCCTGTGGTTGAGGTTTTAGGTCTGACTCGTTCAGCTGTCAAGACAGGACCGAACCCTCCAGGCCCAACGGGCTTCATTCCAGTTCCACCAGCACCAAGTACCCCAGACTGTGTGGCTCAACCAAGAGCAGACAGAAAATATTATATACACAGCCTTCAGAAAGTATTCACACCCCTGGACTTTTCCCACGTTGTTGTGTTACAGACCGATTTTAAAACCGCTTAAATGTAGATGTTGTATCACCCCATAATGTGAAAGTGGAATTATGTTTTTAGAAATGTTGACTAATTCATGAAAAATGAAACGCTGAAATGTCTTGAGTCAATAAGTATTCAACCCTTTTGTTATGACCAACTAAAATAAGTTCAGGAGTAAAAATGTGCTCAACAAGTCACATAAATTGCATGGACTCACTCTGTGCAATAATAGTGTTTAACATGCTTTTTTAAACGACTACCTCATCTCTGTACCCCACACGTACAATTATCCCTCAGTCGAGCAGTGAATTTCAAAACACAGATTCAACCACAAAGACCAGGGAGATTTTCCAATTCTTATTTACAATGACTGCAACAAATTCTTATTTACAATGACTCCCTACACCGGCCAAACCCAGACGACGCTGGGCCAATTGTGCACCGCCCTATGGGACTCCCAATCACGCCCGGTTGTGATACAGCCTGGATTCGAACCAGGGTGTCTGTAGTGATGCCTCAGATCGCTGTGCCATTCGGGAGATAACTGAGGATGGTTCAACATTGTAGGTACTCTACAATACTAACACAAATGACAGAGTGAAAAGGAGGAAGCCTGTGCAGAATTATTTTCTCTCTCCAAAACATGCATTCCTGTTTGCAATAAGGCACAAAAGTAATACTGCAAAAAGTGTGTCCTAAATACAAAGCGTTACATTTGGGGCAAATCCAACACATCCCTGAATACCACTTCATATTTCTTAAGCATGGTGGTGGCTGCATCATGTTATTGGTATGCTTTTCATCACAGTAAGGACTAGGGAGTTTGGGGGGATAAAAATAAACAGAATAGAGCCAAGCACAGGCAAAATCCTTTTCAACAGACACTGGGAGAGAAATTCACCTTTCAGCAGGACAATAACCTAAAACATAAAGCCAAATCTACACTGGAGTTGCTTATCAAGACGACATTGAATGTCCCCGAGGTGCCTGGTTACAGTTTTGACTTACATTAGCTAGAAAATTTAAGACCAGACTTGAAAATGGCTGTCTATCAATGATCAACAACCAATTTGAAAGAGCTTGAAGTATTAAGAATAAAATAGGCAAATGTTGCACCATCCAGGTGTTTAAAGCTCTTAGAGACTGACCCAGAAAGACTCACAGCTGTAATCACTGACAAAGGTGATTCCAACATGTATTGATTCAGGGGGTTGAATACTTATCTAATCAAGATATATCAGTGTTATTTTTATTTATTTTTATCCCACTTCGACATTAAAACTACAATTAAATCCATTTTAATTCCACTTCGTAACAATAAAATGTGTAAAAAGTTGAGGGTAAAGGTTGAGGGGTGTGAATACTTTATGAAGGCACTGTATGCCAAACAGTCTCCACACTGTGGGTGATTTGAGGAAATAACAGCTCTATGGCCCCAAAACACCTGGAGATGTGGCAATATGTAAACTAGGCCAGTTGGTTTGGTCCAGAGTCATGTGCTTCAGAATCAGATCAACAGCCATTAGAATGCTACAGTAAAACATGTTAACATCTTATCAAGGCCAACTCAGGACACTTCCAGTTCACTTCCTGAGCCTGGCCTGACCCCGCAAGAGCACACTGGTTTCTCTGTTGCATTTACTTCTGTCTTTAGATGTATTTCTAAACCAAAAACATGTTTCCCCTATTCACACAATGAGGGCCTTTGTGAGGCTGTTTGAGTATCAGGCATTGGACAAATACATGGATGGAGGACTTGGACGCGGTGGAAACACAAGAGCAGCACATTTTAATCAGCAGGGTAGCTAGTCAGTCATTAGCAGGCTACGCTGATGGGAATGAACGCCACAAGAATTTTCATATGACCACAACAAGAAGGCAAGAACTATGCAACCCACCTAAATTAGCATCAAACTATCATCTAGCATTAGAGAGAGACAAAGAGAAGGAGAAAGATTCCCAAACCTTCCATAAAGCCATCACCTACAGAGAGATGAACCTGGAGAAGAGTCCCCTAAGCAAGCTGGTCCTGGGGCTCTGTTCACAAACAGACCCTACTGAGCCCCAGGACAGCAACACAATTAGACCCAACCAAATCATGAGAAAACAAAAAGATAATTACTTAACACATTGGAAAGAATTAAAAAATATATATAAACAATTCTTAAAGAAGCAAACTAGAATGCTATTTGTCCCTAAACAGAGAGTACACAGCGGCAGAATACCTGACCACTGTGACTGACCCAAACTTAAGGAAAGCTTTGACTATGTACAGACTCAGTGAGCATAGCCTTGAGAAAGGTCGCTTCTCTCAAGAGAAGACAGGCTATGTGCTCACTGCCCACAAAATTAGGTGGAAAATGAGCTGCACTTCCTAACCTCCTGCCAAATGTATGACCATATTAGAGACATATTTCCCTCAGATTACACAGACCCACAAAGAATTTGAAAACAAACCTAATTTTGATAAACTCCCATATCTATTGGGTGAAATACCAGTGTGCATCACAGCAGCAAGAATTGTGACCTGTTGCCACAAGAAAAGGTCAACCAGAACAAACACCATTGTAAATACAACCCATATTTATGTTTATTTATCTTGCCTTGTGTACTTTAACCATTTGTACATTGTTACAACACTGTATATATATATATACACATATGACATTTCAATGTCTATTATTTTTACTGTACATTTTTGTTTATTTCACTTTTGTTTATTGTTTATTTCACTTGCTTTGGCAATGTAAACATCTGTTTCCCATGTCAATAAAGCCCTTAAATTGAATTGAGAGTGAGAGTAAGGAGAGTGAGAGAGAGTGAAAGGGAGAAAGTGTGTTTGGGAGCAAAAGAGAGATGACTGGGCCTGACTCAGGTTCTCAGAGTTCCCCTCTTCTAATGTGGGCAGGACCTTGACCTGTGTGTTTGTGGGGAGGGGGAGGGGGGCATGCTGGTGATTAGGCACAGCAGGGTGGAATTTGTCACTGTTTAACAGGGCTGCGTCTACCTCATACTATTTTATCTGCCCAGGCCACACAGGTCCTCTTCACAGTCACAGTTTATCCCCAGGTCCTCGGTCCTGTCCTCAACTATACATACAGGCTCTCAATGCTGCCACCAGCCACTCCCTTTAAGTCTATGATCTGTCTGTCTGCTCCCCTCTGTAGTGTCATTCTCCATGGACTTGACACTTCTTACTGCCCTTCTCACATTCACCATGTTATTCCTTTAAATGGTCTGTCTGTCCAGTCAAACATACGACCTGGGAGAGATCATGTTACTGGGCTGACTTCTCACCTCTCCAATGACAGACTGGGCTGACCTCTCACCTCTCCAATGACAGACTGGGCTGACCTCTCACCTCTCCAATGACAGACTGGGCTGACCTCTCACCTCTCCAATGACAGACTGGGCTGACTCTCTCACCTCTCCAATGACAGACTGCTGACCTCTCACCTCTCCAATGACAGACTGGGCTGACCTCTCACCTCTCCAATGACAGACTGGGCTGACCTCTCACCTCTCCAATGACAGACTGGGCTGACCTCTCACCTCTCCAATGACAGACTGGGCTGACCTCTCACCTCTCCAATGACAGACTGGGCTGACCTCTCACCTCTCCAATGACAGACAAATGGCAATGTGTTTGCAATGAATGGATAGAGGGCAAGCAAGGAAACTGCATTCAGTTTTATGAGTGTGCATTCAGTTGCCATGATAAAAAAAAAAGCTGTGTCTGTGAGTGGCTGAGTGGCTGACGCAGAGAGCAGAAGTATGCTTGCTTGGAGACAAACAGTAGCCTAATCTGTCTAAGCTGAGAGGCGTCAAGGAAGGAGAGTATTTGTCTGAGAGGTTTCTATGGGCCCTGGTCAAAAGTAGTTCACTATATAGCGTAGAGGTCGACCGATTATGATTTTTCAACGCCGATACCGATTAAATCGGACTATTTTTATTTTTTTATTTGTAATAATGACAATTACAACAATACTGAATGAACACATAACTTTTCTACTATTTTAAATCAATAAAAATCCATTTAGACTCAAATAAATAATGAAACATGTTCAATTTGGTTTAAATAATGAAAAACAAAGTGTTGGAGAAGTAAAAGTGTATGTGCCATGTAAAAAAGCTAACGTTTAAGTTCCTTGCTCAGAACATGAGAACATATGAAAGCTGGTGGTTCCTTTTAACATGAGTCTTCAATATTCCAAGGTAAGAGGTTTTAGGTTGTAGTTAATATAGTATTTATAGGACTCTTTCTCTCTCTACCATTTGTATTTCATATACCTTTGACTATTGGATGTTCTTATAGGTCCTTTAGTATTGCCAGTGTAACAGTATAGCTTCTGTCCCTCTCCTCGCCCCTACCTGGGCTCGAACCAGGAACACATCGACAACAGCCACCCTCGAAGCAGCATTACCCATCGCTCCACAAAAGCCGTGGCCCTTGCAGAGCAAGGGGAATAACCACTCCAAGTCTCAGAGCGAGTGACGTTTGAAACACTATTAGCGCGCACCCCGCTAACTAGCAGGCCATTTCACATCGGTTACACCAGCCATGAGGCTGATAGGCTTGAAGTCATAAACAGCGCTGTGCTTGTGAAGAACTGCTGGCAAAACGCAGGAAAGTGCTGTTTGAATGAATGCTTAGGAGCCTGCTGCTGCCTACCATCGCTCAGTCAGACTGCCCTATCAAATCAGACTTAATTATAACATAATAACACAGAAATACGAGCCGTAGGTCATTAATATGGTCGAATCCAGAAACTATCATTTCGAAAACAAAAAGTTTATTCTTTCAGTGAAATACGGAACCGTTCGGCATTTTATCTAACGGGTGGCATCCCTAAGTCTAAATATTCTTGTTACATTGTACAACCTTCAATGTTATGTCATAATTACGTAAAATTAGTTCGCAATGAGCCAGGCTGCCCAAACTGTTGCATATACCCTGACTCTGTGTGCAATGAACGCAAGAGAAGTGACACAATTTCACCTGGTTAATATTGCCTGCTAACCTGGATTTCTTTTAGCTAAATATGCAGGTTTAAAAAATATAGGTAAAAATCTGTCTTTCTGGCCCTGAACAAGGCAGTTAACCCACTGTTCCTAGGCCGTCATTGAAAATAAGAATGTGTTCTTAACCGACTTGCCTAGTTAAATAAAGATGAAATAAAAGGTGTAAATATATATTTTATTTATTTTTTTATTTATTTTACCTTTATTTAACCAGGTAGGCAAGTTGAGAACAAGTTCTCATTTACAATTGCGACCTGGCCAAGATAAAGCAAAGCAGTTCGACAGATACAACGACACAGAGTTACACATGGAGTAAAACAAACATACAGTCAATAATACAGTATAAACAAGTCTATATACGATGTGAGCAAATGAGGTGAGAAGGGAGGTAAAGGCAAAAAAGGCCATGGTGGCAAAGTAAATACAATATAGCAAGTAAAACACTGGAATGGTAGTTTTGTAATGGAAGAATGTGCAAAGTAGAAATAAAAATAATGGGGTGCAAAGGAGCAAAATAAATTAAATACAGTTGGGAAAGAGGTAGTTGTTTGGGCTAAATTATAGATGGGCTATGTACAGGTGCAGTAATCTGTGAGCTGCTCTGACAGTTGGTGCTTAAAGCTAGTGAGGGAGATAAGTGTTTCCAGTTTCAGAGATTTTTGTAGTTCGTTCCAGTCATTGGCAGCAGAGAACTGGAAGGAGAGGCGGCCAAAGAAAGAATTGGTTTTGGGGGTGACTAGAGAGATATACCTGCTGGAGCGTGTGCTACAGGTGGGAGATGCTATGGTGACCAGCGAGCTGAGATAAGGGGGGGACTTTACCTAGCAGGGTCTTGTAGATGACATGGAGCCAGTGGGTTTGGCGACGAGTATGAAGCGAGGGCCAGCCAACGAGAGCGTACAGGTCGCAATGGTGGGTAGTATATGGGGCTTTGGTGATAAAACGGATTGCACTGTGATAGACTGCATCCAATTTGTAAATATATATATATATATATATAAATAAAAATCGGCAAAATCGCCGTCCAAAATGACCAATTTCCGTTTGTTATGAAAACTTGAAATCAGCCCTAATTAAATCGGCCATTCCGATTAATCGGTCGACCTCTAATATAGAGAACACAAGGGTGGCATTTGGGAAGCAGACATCACTAAAACAGGTGGAAATTCCCCTCCGCTAGGTCAAAACCGGTACCAACAAACCACAAAGCCTGCCGACCCAGGTGATGAAGTCATTTTACAGGAAAGAGCTTGTCTAAGATAACAGCCTCCATCTCCATCTCTAATCTCACCAAGACAATACACTTTCCGTCTTACTCACCACTCAGGATATAATCATATTCAACAGTAAGAAGTAGTGCTGGGAATTACCAGTTGCCTTAGAGATACAATATGTAACGCGATTCTCACGATTCTATATGAATTGACAATACTGAGATTTTATTGCGATTTGATGTTCCAAACATATTGCTCACTATACGTGTCTGCTGCAGAAAGAAGACTATAGGACAGCCGTGCTGCGTCTGCTATAGGACAGCCGTGCTGCGTCTGCTATAGGACAGCCGTGCTGCGTCTGCTATAGGACAGCCGTGCTGCGTCTGCTATAGGACAGCCGTGCTGCGTCTGCTATAGGACAGCCGTGCTGCGTCTGCTATAGGACAGCCGTGCTGCGTCTGCTATAGGACAGCCGTGCTGCGTCTGCTATAGGACAGCCGTGCTGCATCTGCTATAGGACAGCCGTGCTGCGTCTGCTATAGGACAGCCGTGCTGCATCTGCTATAGGACAGCATCGTGCCGTGCATCTGCTATAGGACAGGACAGCCGTGCTGCATCTGCTATAGGACAGCCGTGCTGCGTCTGCTATAGGACAGCCGTGCTGCGTCTGCTATAGGACAGCCGTGCTGCATCTGCTATAGGACAGCCGTGCTGCGTCTGCTATAGGACAGCCGTGCTGTATCTGATATAGGACAGCCGTGCTGCGTCTGCTATAGGACAGCCGTGCTGTATCTGATATAGGACAGCCGTGCTGCGTCTGCTATAGGACAGCCGTGCTGTATCTGCTATAGGACAGCCGTGCTGCATCTGCTATAGGACAGCAGTGCTGTATCTGATATAGGTCCAGTTAGGCCTTTTAGATCATGAAAATGAATAATATTATACGGACAGGGAGACCTGATCTTAGATCAGCACTAACACTCTAAGACACTGTCTGAATACGGATCCAGAAGTCAAGTCACACCAATAGGATGTACTGCTGAGTGCTTCGTGACCAACATCACCACCATCCTGTGACTGGGTCTCCGTATCACTGTGAGCATCCTGTTTAATGCAACAGTCAGAAGACGCACCAATAGAGGTGCAGAGTGAGTGCCTGCCACCACCTACACCGTCCTGTGACTGTCTCGGCTAACATCCTGTTTCACATAATGACAGGCCAGCTGCACAAGTGTCACAATGAGTGAACAGTCAGTCACAGTCAGACACACACACAGCAATTAACGACCAGTGACTCAGAACAAAACCACTCAACTTTCAAAACACAGGATAAGATGTTTGATCGCCTTAAAGCACTAAAATAAAAATGTAACATTTGGACAAAGCTCAAAAAGGTGATAAAAAAGTAGCAAGCCTAAAAACACTCAAATAAGAGGAATTGTCCCCCAGTATTCTTGCACTCTTAGGTCTCAGCTCACATCCGTTTAAGTAAACAGACCACGTCTCCGCTGAGCCTTTCAGAGAGAGAGAGAGGACTCGGTAAGACAAGGGAAATGCCATGTCCAATTGGAGGTGTTTTTAGAGAGGGAGGATGAGTGTGTGTGGGGGGGGGGGGTTGTTCTAACCCCTTTGAGAGGCACTCAAGCGAGGTAGTCAGCACTACTCACTGGGATCAAACGTCAGTTCAACATCTATTCCACGTTGGTTCAATGTAATTTCATTAAAATGATGTGGAAACATCGATTGAACCAGTGTGTGCCCAGCGGGTAGGCTGCAACTCTAAAGAGCCCAGCCTGAGACAGCGGACCTGCCTGTGCTTGGGCTGTAGGCCAGAGCCAACCAGAGAAACTATTTTACAACGGGAGAAGAGAGCTGCCATTATTATAATTATTTCCATATCACCTTTAATATGATATGTTCCTTCCTATAGGCCTGTTTGCGTTGGCAACGTAAGCCCCTAAACTTCCTATAGGCCTGTTTGCGTTGGCAACGTAAGCCCCTAAACTTCCTATAGGCCTGTTTGCGTTGGCAACGTAAGCCCCTAAACTTCCTATAGGCCTGTTTGCGTTGGCAACGTAAGCCCCTAAACTTCCTATAGGCCTGTTTGCGTTGGCAACGTAAGCCCCTAAACTTCCTATAGGCCTGTTTGCGTTGGCAACGTAAGCCCCTAAACTTCCCAAGGCCAATAAAGTGCCTTGAATTCAACTGAATTGTGAGCGAAGGTGGCAGAGAGAGAGAGAAAGAGGCAGACTATCCTCAAACCAGACAATGTCCCAGCATGACACGGGCCCTAACAGATTCAACCATCCCCCCTCCACTCTCCAGCCCCCCCTCCTCCCCTCCAGCCCCCTCCTCCACCCTCCAGCCCCCTCCTCCACCCTCCAGCCCCCTCCAGCCCCCTCCACTCTCCAGCCCCCTCCAGGCCTGTTTGCCTCCAGCCCCCTCCACTCTCCAGCCCCCTCCACTCTCCAGCCCCCTCCACTCTCCAGCCCCTCCTCCACTCTCCAGCCCTCCACCCAGTGTGTTCATTAAGCCCCTCTTCATCTCTTTATCCCCTTTATTTGGAGAAAAGAGAGAGAGAGGAAGAGAAAGGCAGAGAGGAAGAGAAAGGCAGAGAGGAAAGGAGCAGAGAGGAAGAGAAAGGCAGAGAGGAAGAGAAAGGCAGAGAGGAAGAGAAAGGCAGAGAGGAAAGGAAAGGCAGAGAGGAAGAGAAAGGCAGAGAGGAAGAGAAAGGCAGAGAGGAAGAGAAAGGCAGAGAGGAAGAGCAGAAGGCAGAGAGAAAGAGCAGAGAGGAGAGGAGGCAGAGAGCAGAGAGGCAGAGAGGAAGAGGCAGCAGAGAGGAGAGGAGCAGAGAGGAAGAGAAAGGCAGAGAGGAAAGGAGCAGAGAGGAAGAGAAAGGCAGAGAGGAAAGGAGCAGAGAGGAAGAGAAAGGCAGAGAGGAGAGGAGCAGAGAGGAAGAGAAAGGCAGAGAGGAGAGAGAAAGGCAGAGAGGAGAGGAGCAGAGAGGAAGAGAAAGGCAGAGAGGAAAGGAGCAGAGAGGAAGAGAAAGGCAGAGAGAGAGGAGGAAAGCAGAGAGGAGAGGAGCAGAGAGGAAGAGAAAGGCAGAGAGGAGAGGAGCAGAGAGGAAGAGAAAGGCAGAGAGGAAAGGAGCAGAGAGGAAGAGAAAGGCAGAGAGAGAGGAGCAGAGAGGAGAGAAAGGCAGAGAGGAAGAGAGAGGAAGAGAGAGGAAAGGAGCAGAGAGGAAGAGAAAGGCAGAGAGGAAGAGAAAGGCAGAGAGGAAGAGGAAAGGCAGAGAGAGAGGAGCAGAGAAGAGGCAGAGAGGAAAGGAGCAGAGAGGAAGAGAAAGGCAGAGAGGAGAGGAGCAGAGGAAGAGAAAGGCAGAGAGGAAGAGCAGAGAGGAAGAGAAAGAGGAGCAGGAGGCAGAGAGGCAGAGAGGAGGAGAGAGAGAGAGAGCAGAGAGGAAGAGAAAGGCAGAGAGGAGCAGAGAGGAAGAGAAAGGCAGAAGGAGCAGAGAGGAAGAGAAAGGCAGAGAGGAGCAGAGAGGAAGAGAAAGGCAGAGAGGAGCAGAGAGGAAGAGAAAGGAAGAGAGAAAGGCAGAGAGGAGAGAGAGAAGAAAAGGCAGAGAGGAGCAGAGAGGAAGAGAAAGGCAGAGAGGAAAGGCAGAGAGGCAGAGAAGAGAAAGGCAGAGAGGAGCAGAGAAAGGCAGAGAGGAAGAGAAAGGCAGAGAGAGAGGAAGAGAAAGGCAGAGAGGAAGAGAAAGGCAGAGAGGAAGAGAAAGGCAGAGAGGAAGAGAAAGGCAGAGAGGAAGAGGCAGAAGGAGCAGAGAGGAAGAGAAAGGCAGAGAGGAGCAGAGAGGAAGAGAAAGGCAGAGAGGAGCAGAGAGGAAGAGAAAGGCAGAGAAAGGCAGAGAGGAGCAGAGAGGAAGAGAAAGGCAGAGAGGAGCAGAGAGGAAGAGAAAGGCAGAGAGGAGCAGAGAGGAAGAGAAAGGCAGAGAGGAGAGGAGCAGAGAGAAAGAGAAAGGCAGAGAGGAGCAGAGAGGAAGAGAAAGACAGAGAGGAGAGTGGGAGCCAGGTTCATGGGAGGTAAATAAATAATCCAGAGGTGAAAATGAAATGTAAATCACGAGACGGCTGCAAACACCCCCATCCCACATGAGAACTATTTATAGATGGATACAGCATGATCAAGAGAGAGCGAGGGACTGAGGGAGAGAGCAAGAAAGAGAGAAAGGGAAAGAGGGAGAGATACATGAGGGAAAGAGTGAGAGAGAGACCAAGTGAAAGTGAGAGGGGGCACAGCGCAGATAATTCAGTAATTGACACGGAGACATGGACAAGGAAAGAGAGCTTTCTATCTGTTTCCTTAATTCAACCTCAGAGAAGAGGGGGATGAGAGCAGAGAATGGGCACCGAGAAGAGAGGGAGAGAATGAGTGAGGGAGGGAGGAGACAGTGATTCATCCTCTTGGAGACCAGCCTTGTATGAAAACTGCACTTTAACGGCCTATTTACTGTGGGGACACAGACACACACACACACACACACACACACACACACACACACACACACACACACACACACACACACACACACACACACAGACACACACACACACACACACACACACACACACACGCTGTACAATGGTTTGGTTTTAATACAGCCCTGAATGAGGCCAGTGAGAGATTGGGCACACGGGACGGAGTGGGTAACAACTACCTTTACAAAGACATCCCTGGGTTAGGCTAAATGAATCGCCGGTTTAGAGGTTGTTTTCATCAGCCCTAATTTGACACAAAATTGTGTCTTACTTATTGAAAGAGTTTTCATTGGTGGTCCTTTTAACCATTTCTTTACCAGGAAAACAGCACTAGGCTAGTCTGTTCACTGTAGACCCAAATAACTGGTTCAATATAACCTACTCCTTACTTTCAACACAAACAAATTCAGGCCTGAGCATGTGGAGGAATGATTAGTCAGACAAACTCCTAGGATCCAGCCTTCCCTTCAGCCCGTATCTGACAGCTAGCATCAATGACACACCTGTCCCTTTTAATCTGCTGTGACTGACCCCTCCTCCTTTGTGCTCAACCACCTGTAGAACCTATTTACTCAATATGCAGGCAGTCTACCCACATCCTGAAACAGTCAGGTCCATGTAGATCCACCTGTATCTGGCCTGACTCACTGCTGAATCGGTCTCTTATCTGTTAGAACATGCTCTGGTCCCTCCAGCTCAAACACCTGTATATCCCTGTTCCTCATTATTACATCTCTACTCACATCCTGAGAGAAAAAAGACAGTCGGGTCTGTTTCTATTTAACTGAACTCACCTCAATCTACCTGCTCAGTGAACGACCCCTGTAGGACCCAGCTAGTCAAGTCATTATGCCACCGACATCCTGAGAGACAGACATGTCTCTGGATCTACCCGATCCTGACCCACTGCGTCACTGATCCCGAGTCACTACGGCTGGGATGGAAATCATTCTGTTGAAACGGACTTGAAATACCTGGCGCAGGTTCTCTCAGTCACTACCTTGGCAACATATTAAAACATTCAGGACTCTTTGAAGGACGTAAATAAACATCATTCCAAGAATATGGGTAGATATTACATGGACAGTGTATTTTATAGAAGTAGAACTACATTAAGTATAAAAGGAGCCGGTTTGTGTCTCAGACTGATGTTGAGTTGTGTTTGATTGTTTTTCACCAGACTATTGAGGCAACTATATAATCTTACAATTTTACACCAAGATGTTTTTGGGGAAGATTTTGTGGTAATCTATAGCCTAAATCTTTACATAAATCTAACAAATACTTTAATACCATTTCCCCAAAAAGAATAGACCTTTGCCCAGACTCTCCAACATACTGATGAGATGATGGGAGGAGCAGGAGGAAGGTGTTGGGATCATTGATGTTTTCCACAGCATAAGACTCCAACTTAATAGCCTCGACTCCAAACAGATTCTCCGTTTCAACATTTACTATGGTGAAAGGGATCATATCCATTTGGATTCCAGGGCACCAATTTAAAGCATCTTTCCAGTGAAAATCTCACTTTTAAAAGTTCATATTCTGTTAACTCATACCCAAATAATGTTGTGGATTCTGGCCGAGCTGGCCAATCAGTGGTCTACTTTAATGACCAGTATACGCCCACACCTTTCTGTTGCTGGGGAATGCCCACACCATTCAAACACAAAAAAGCTACTTCCTAACATAATTAAACATATTGTAATTATAGGTCATATTTACTAGAAGAAAGAGACAGAGGGTGAGAGACAGAGAGACAGAGAGAGACTCTGCTCCATGTAGGGCAGGCTGCTAGCTGGTGTCTGAGATGACACACATGCACACCAAGGCTGTAGCGCACAGAGGCTGTAGAGGCTGTAGCACACCGAGGCTGTAGAGGCTGTAGCACACCGAGGATGTAGAGGCTGTAGAGGCTGTAGCACACCGAGGCTGTAGCACACAGAGGATGTAGAGGCTGTAGCACACAGAGGATGTAGAGGCTGTAGCACACAGAGGATGTAGAGGCTGTAGAGGCTGTAGCACAAAGAGGATGTAGAGTCTGTAGCACACCGAGGCTGTAGCACACAGGCTGTAGAGGCTGTAGCACACAGAGGCTGTAGAGTCTGTAGCACACCGAGGCTGTAGCACACCGAGGCTGTAGAGTCTGTAGCACACAGAGGCTGTAGAGTCTGTAGCACACAGAGGCTGTAGAGTCTGTAGCACACAGAGTCTGTAGCACACAGAGGCTGTAGAGTCTGTAGCACACAGAGGCTGTAGAGTCTGTAGCACACAGAGGCTGTAGAGTCAGTAGCACCCAGAGGCTGTAGAGTCAGTAGCACCAGAGGCTGAGACTGTAGCACACAGAGGCTGCACACAGAGGCTGTAGCACACAGAGGCTGTAGAGTCTGTAGCACCCCGAGGCTGTAGAGTCTGTAGCACACAGAGGCTGTAGAGTCTGTAGCACACAGAGGCTGTAGAGTCTGTAGCACACAGAGGCTTAGAGTCTGTAGCACACAGAGGCTGCACACAGAGTCTGTAGCACACAGAGGCTGTAGAGTCTGTAGCACACAGAGGCTGTAGAGTCTGTAGCACCCAGAGGCTGTAGAGTCTGTAGCACACAGAGTCTGTAGCACACAGAGGCTGTAGAGTCTGTAGCACACAGAGGCTGTAGAGTCTGTAGCACACAGAGGCTGTAGAGTCTGTAGCACACAGAGGCTGTAGAGTCTGTAGCACACAGAGGCTGTAGAGTCTGTAGCACACAGAGGCTGTAGAGTCTGTAGCACACAGAGGCTGTAGAGTCTGTAGCACACAGAGGCTGTAGAGTCTGTAGCACACAGAGGCTGTAGTACATTACAGTTATCTGTGTTAAAGGCCAAACCACTGACAGGAAACTATACATTTCCCCTTCCCTTACACAAAATGTACACGCAGGGTGAGATAGCATGCAAGAAGGGTGAGGGGGTGTGTGTTTGTGTGTGTTTAAGAGAGAACATGAGGGGGAAAAAACATAGCGATATGTACATACAGGCTATCGTTCTAAGACGAGGTGTAAATGTTGCTCCTCTGCTTAAATGAATACTGAGGTCTATAAATAACCTGCTTTGACTGGTGTTGCAGAACTCCCGCTGCTCACTGACTAAACTGGAACCTTGCAGAGAGACAGTGTCCACATCCACGGCAGGGTGAGAGAGAAAACATACCATGTCCTGCTTGAACGGCACACTCACAGTGTCAAACACACACACACACACACACACACACACACACACACTCACAGAGTATGCTCTTTCCATGACAGACTGACCAGGTGAATCCAGGTGAAAGATATGATCCCCTATTGACGTCACTTGTTAAATCCACTTCAGTCAGTGTAGATGAAGGGGAGGAGACGGGTTAAATAAGGAGTTTCTGGCAAGAACTGCAACACTGCTGGTTTATCCCACACTCAACAGTTTCCCGCGTGTATCAAGAATGGTTAACCACCCAAAGGACATTCAGCCAACTTAACAACTGTGGGACGCAGTCAACATGGCCAGCATCCCTGTGGAACGCTGTTGACACCTTGTAGAGTCCATGACCTGACGAGTTGAAGCTGTTCTGAGGGAAAAAGGGGGCTGGTGCAACTCAATATTAGGAAGGTGTTCCTGATGTTTGGTATACTCCGTATGTGCACACATCACGCACACACACGGTCAAACCACAACTCAAAACACATACATGTTTGACCACTATTCAAACAGAGGAGAACACACACCGACATACAGCTAGCACCACCTGTACTCACAGTCACAAACACACCAACATACGGCTAGCACCACCTGTACTCAGTCACAAACACACCAACATACAGCTAGCACCACCCTGTACTCACAGTCACAAACACACCAACATACGGCTAGCACCACCTGTACTCACAGTCACAAACACACCAACATACAGCTAGCACCACCCAACAGTCACAAACACACCAACATACAGCTAGCACCACCTGTACTCACAGTCACAAACACACCAACATACAGCTAGCACCACCCTGTACTAACAGTCACAAACACACCAACATACAGCTAGCACCACCTGTAATCACACCCAAACACACCAACATACAGCTAGCACCACCTGTAATCACAATCACACCCAAACACACCAACATACGGCTAGCACCACCCTGTACTAACAGTCACAAACACACCAACATACAGCTAGCACCACCTGTAATCACACCCAAACACACCAACATACAGCTAGCACCACCTGTACTCACAGTCACAAACACACCAACATACAGCTAGCACCACCTGTACTCACAGTCACAAACACACCAACATACAGCTACATACACCTTGGGTGTGTCTGGTCAAACCCAAATCAACGTTTGTCACATCCTACCTCAACAGGACCACAGGGAAATAATTATGCTACAGGGAGCCTAGTTTAGTAATTCAGGCACAGAACTGCCTAGTGCAGGGTTCCCCAACTGGCGGCCCACAGGCTGAATTTGTAAAACAGATGCAGCCAGATCAGGAATGGTGTCTAGGACCCGGCCTGAGACTCTCCATATAAAATAGATGCAGGAATGGTGTCTAGGACCCGGTCTGGCCTGAGACTCTCCATATAAAATAGATGCAGGAATGGTGTCTAGGACCCGGTCTGGCCTGAGACTCTCCATATAAAATAGATGCAGGAATGGTGTCTAGGACCCGGTCTGGCCTGAGACTCTCCATATAAAATAGATGCAGGAATGGTGTCTAGGACCCGGTCTGGCCTGAGACTCTCCATATAAAATAGATGCAGCCAGAGCAGGAATGGTGTCTAGGACCCGGTCTGGCCTGAGACTCTCCATATAAAATAGATGCAGGAATGGTGTCTAGGACCCGGCCTGGTGACTCTCCATATAAAACAGATGCAGCCAGAGCAGGAATGGGAACCCGGTCTGGCCTGAGACTCTCCATATAAAATAGATGCAGGAAGGACCCGGTCTGGCCTGAGACTCTCCATATAAAATAGATGCAGGAATGGTGTCTAGGACCCGGTCTGGCCTGAGACTCTCCATATAAAACAGATGCAGCCAGAGCAGGAATGGTGTCTAGGACCCGGTCTGGCCTGAGACTCTCCATATAAAACAGATGCAGCCAGAGCAGGAATGGTGTCTAGGACCCGGTCTGGCCTGAGACTCTCCATATAAAATAGATGCAGGAATGGTGTCTAGGACCCGGTCTGGCCTGAGACTCTCCATATAAAATAGATGCAGGAATGGTGTCTAGGACCCGGTCTGGCCTGAGACTCTCCATATAAAATAGATGCAGGAATGGTGTCTAGGACCCGGTCTGGCCTGAGACTCTCCATATAAAATAGATGCAGGAATGGTGTCTAGGACCATATAAAACAGATGCAGGAATGGTGTCTAGGGCCTGAGACTCTCCATATATAAAATGGTGTCTAGGACCCGGTCTGCCTGAGACTCTCCATATAAAATAGATGCAGGAATGGTGTCTAGGACCCGGTCTGGCCTGAGACTCTCCATATAAAATAGATGCAGGAATGGTGTCTAGGACCCGGTCTGGCCTGAGACTCTCCATATAAAATAGATGCAGGAATGGTGTCTAGGACCCGGTCTGGCCTGAGACTCTCCATATAAAACAGATGCAGCCAGGTGCAGGAATGGTGTCTAGGACCCGGTCTGGCCTGAGACTCTCCATATAAAATAGATGCAGGAATGGTGTCTAGGACCCGGTCTGGCCTGAGACTCTCCATATAAAACAGATGCAGCCAGAGCAGGAATGGTGTCTAGGACCCGGTCTGGCCTGAGACTCTCCATATAAAATAGATGCAGGAATGGTGTCTAGGACCCGGTCTGGCCTGAGACTCTCCATATAAAATAAAAATGGTGTCAGATGGCCTGAGACTCTCCATATAAAATAGAGCAGGAATGGTGTCTAGGACCCGGTCTGGCCTGAGACTCTCCATATAAAATAGATGCAGGAATGGTGTCTAGGACCCGGCCTGGCCTGAGACTCTCCATATAAAACAGATGCAGCCAGAGCAGGAATGGTGTCTAGGACCCGGTCTGGCCTGAGACTCTCCATATAAAGATAGAGAGCAGGAATGGTGTCTAGGACCCGGTCTGGCCTGAGACTCTCCATATAAAACAGATGCAGCCAGAGCAGGAATGGTGTCTAGGACCCGGTCTGGCCTGAGACTCTCCATATAAAATAGATGCAGGAATGGTGTCTAGGACCCGGTCTGGCCTGAGACTCTCCATATAAAACAGATGCAGCCAGAGCAGGAATGGTGTCTAGGACCCGGTCTGGCCTGAGACTCTCCATATAAAATAGATGCAGGAATGGTGTCTAGGACCCGGTCTGGCCTGAGACTCTCCATATAAAACAGATGCAGCCAGAGCAGGAATGGTGTCTAGGACCCGGTCTGGCCTGAGACTCTCCATATAAAATAGATGCAGGAATGGTGTCTAGGACCCGGCCTGGCCTGAGACTCTCCATATAAAATAGATGAGTCGGCCAGTTGCAGCCCTGCTCTGCCACAGACCCACGTGCACACAAACAGTCTGAATATTTCGCAGACTCCAGATTTATCCCTGCCTGCCTGCAAACCATGTGACTGGCTGATGCAGGGCCAGGCAGGGAATGAGATGGCATTACACAGACTGCAGGTTGGTGCATACTGTAAAACAAGCTGTATAACAGAGCTGGATATGAGGGGAGGGTGGGTGAGAGGGGAGGGTGGGTGAGAGGGGAGGTGGGGTGGGTGAGAGGGGAGGGAGGGGAGAGGGTGGGGAGGGGGTGGGTGAGAGGGGAGGGAGGGTGAGTGAGAGGGGAGGGTGGGTGAGGGAGGAGAGGGAGTGACACATGCATATCAAGCCATGGCAAGACATTCATTTGCATACCTTTGGTTCCATGTTTCTAAACACAACCGGCAATATAAAGTCATGAGTGGTGTTAGAATACCCATACTATCATACTGTATACTACCTACTTAATGGGTATACACACACACACACACACACTATACATTCCTTTTAGTATACTGTAAATGAACGGTAGCGTTTCAGTTGAGCGTACGCGTCGCCTGTCTACCGGAAGTTGATGCTGTTGCTATGCAACCTCTTGCTAGCTTGTTAGCATAACAAATGACTAGCTAGACATTTTACAATTTCGGGTGTATTCGTAAATTCAACCTGGAGTGCCAGAGTGCACTCTGGGCGTTTGTAAATCCAGAGCGTTATCAGATTGTCCGTTTCGCTCTCGGAGCGATAAGCATACAATATACTCAATTCACCTCACAAATAGCACAGTTAGTGTGGTTAGTATGAGTATTGGAACACAGTTATGGTTTCCCAGAAGCCCCAGCTGCCTGACTGTAGGCTTTTATTATTAAGTGTCGGCTCTTTGACAACATGACACACATGGCTTGTGAGGGAGGAGTCATCTTAACAGATCTACTGTACACTGGTGATGGAGCTCATTTCCTGACTAAGAGAATGGGAACCAATCAAGTTCTCTGTAAGGGAGAACCAAATCATATTGGTCCTTTTTGACACTAGAGAGTAGTGATCCCTTATTAGAGCAGGTATGGAACAAACCCTGCAGTGCATAGCAAATATCTCTACAGGATTGGTCATCCCCGCTGTAGTAAAGGGACTGAAAGCAGCAGTAGGACACGGTCATGAAGGACACTTAAAGATAATTACCTGAAAAGAGAGAATAGCACATAGCGTTGGATTGGTGATATCATTGGATGGAGGGTGTTACCTTCTACCATTGATAAATCCATGAGAGGGAGGGTGTCTGCGAGTACAAACCTCTAAAGGCAGCAGTACAGGACCACTGCGTCATGGCCTGGCACTGTAGAGTTCAGTTCACCACATAGCAGAGACATTAACATTCTTCCACTAGTTATCTGGAGCTCTGGGGCTGAGAGGAGAGACATGAGAGCACCGGTCAGCTGAAGCAGGCAGGCCCACACACCCCTTCTCTCCCCCCCCTCGCTCTTACAAGCAGGCAGGCAGGCCAACACTCATCCCCTCCCCCACCTTTATTCTCTCTCCCTCCCCACCTTTATTCTCTCCCTCCCCACCTTTATTCTCTCTCCCTCCCCACCTTTATTCTCTCTCCCTCCCCACCTTTATCTCTCTCCCTCCCCACCTTTATTCTCTCTCCCTCCCCACCTTTATTCTCTCTCCCTCCCCACCTTTATTCTCTCCCTCCCCACCTTTATTCTCTCTCCCTCCCCACCTTTATTCTCTCCCTCCACCTTTATTCTCTCTCCCTCCCAACCTTTATTCTCTCTCTCCCCCCAACCTTTATTCTCTCTCTCCCCCAACCTTTATTCTCTCCCCCCAACCTTTATTCTCTCTCCCCCAACCTTTTTTCTCTCTCTCACCCCCCAACCTTTGTTCTCTCCCCCCCAACCTTTATTCTCTCACCCCCCACCTTTATTCTCTCTCCCCCCACCTTTATTCTCTCTCCCCCCACCTTTATTCTCTCTCCCCCCACCTTTATTCTCTCTCCCCCCCACCTTTATTCTCTCTCCCCCCACCTTTATTCTCTCCCCCCACCTTTATTCTCTCCCTCCCCACCTTTATTCTCTCCCTCCCCACCTGTCTGTCTCAAACTACCAATACGAGGGGTGACATGTACGCACTGAGCCAACCAACACGTCACAGGGAAAGCAGTGAAAGGACATACCAGTGCAGAGAGAGTGTGGGAGAGATGATAATGGAAAATGCAGACAGTTACACACCAACTGGTGACATGATGATCAAATTACCACAGAGAAACATGAGCTCAATTATGAGTTCCACATATGAGGGATTGTCCTGTCCTGTAGATGACATGGGAATGTGTTGACAATTATGAGTTCCACATATGAGGGATTGTCCTGTCCTGTAGATGACATGGGAATGTGTTGACATTGACAGGTCACCTGAACCGCGGTGACAGCAGGCACAGTGACATGGGCTAGAGGACACAGCGTGCTTCCACTGTCACCGGGCTGTGTCTCTGTTACTGCCTCAGTCAGGAGGACGGGCATTTGACTATTCCAGTACTTGCATGTTTTTTTTTTTTGGGGGGCTTTAAAAATAATAATGATATAAATAGATGAGTGCATTTGTAAAGTATTGACTTCGTCCACATTGTTACCTGACATCCTTGTTCTATAATGGGGTAAATACAACGTTTTCCTCATCAATCTACATTAAAATACCTCATAATGACAAAGCAACAACAGGTTTTTAGAAATGTTTGTAAATGTATAAAAACCCTTTGCTATTAGACTCGAAATTGAGCTCAGGTGCATCCTGTTTCCATTGATCATCCTTGTGTTGTTTCTACAACTTGATTTGAGTCCACCAGGCCATACTGAGCAATCGGGGGAGAAGGGCCTTGGTCACTCTGACAGAGCTCCAGAGTTCCTCTGTGGAGATGGGAGAGCCTTCCAGGCTAATCAATTCTAAATGGCACTAGCAGTTCGCAAAGTAGCCTAAGCGGAAAGTAGATGGGACACATATTTCCCTACTTCAAATCAACCAGTGCATTTTGCATGTGATAACTGTCGTCGTTTGGCACGGAATGCAGCGCGTGTCCCATCAGAGGCATTTATTATTCCCACCGTTTTTAAAGGCATTTATTTCTAACAGGCGCTTGTGTCCGAATGCAATTGAGTGAGTGAGACATGGAGGGGAAACGAAGTTTAGGGACTAGAATTGTGTGATGCTTGCCTTGGTTTCATTTTTTTTGTGCCCCGCAAATGTACAAATGGAACACTAGAGTCAAAAGGAAATTGCCGTGGTCGTCAAGACAACAAGCCACAAAGCACATTCCACCAAGAAGTTTAACAGTATTTGAAATAATGATGATCTCTGGTTAAAGAAAGAGTTTTGACTTCCGTTCGAGTATTCAATTACGCATACCCATCACTCAGTCACTGTACCCATCCCTACTCAGTCTCTGTACCCATCCCTACTCAGTCACTGTACCCATCCCTACTCAGTCACTGTACCCATCCCTACTCAGTCACTGTACCCATCCCTACTCAGTCACTGTACCCATCCTACTCAGTCACTGTACCCATCCCTACTCAGTCATACCCATCCTACTCAGTCACTGTACCCATCCCTACTCAGTCACTGTACCCATCCCTACTCAGTCACTGTACCCATCCCTACTCAGTCTCTGTACCCATCCCTACTCAGTCACTGTACCCATCCCTACTCAGTCACTGTACCCATCCCTACTCAGTCACTGTACCCATCCCTACTCAGTCACTGTACCCATCCCTACTCAGTCACTGTACCCATCCCTACTCAGTCTCTGTACCCATCCCTACTCAGTCTCTGTACCCATCCCTACTCAGTCTCTGTACCCATCCCTACTCAGTCTCTGTACCCATCCCTACTCAGTCTCTGTACCCATCCCTACTCAGTCTCTGTACCCATCCCTACTCAGTCTCTGTACCCATCCCTACTCAGTCTCTGTACCCATCCCTACTCAGTCTCTGTACCCATCCCTACTCAGTCTCTGTACCCATCCCTACTCAGTCTCTGTACCCATCCCTACTCAGTCTCTGTACCCATCCCTACTCAGTCTCTGTACCCATCCCTACTCAGTCTCTGTACCCATCCCTACTCAGTCACTGTACCCATCCCTACTCAGTCACTGTACCCATCCCTACTCAGTCACTGTACCCATCCCTACTCAGTCACTGTACCCATCCCTACTCAGTCACTGTACCCATCCCTACTCAGTCACTGTCCCTACTCAGTCACTGTACCCATCCCTACTCAGTCACTGTACCCATCCCTACTCAGTCACTGTACCCATCCCTACTCAGTCACTGTACCCATCCCTACTCAGTCACTGTACCCATCCCTACTCAGTCAATGTACCCATCCCTCAGTCAATGTACCCATCCCTACTCAGTCACTGTACCCATCCCTACTCAGTCACTGCCTCTAAACCTATCCCTGTCCCTCAGTCTCTGTCCCTGTCAGTCACTCTCTGTCCCCACCTCTATCCCTGTCCCTCAGTCTCTGTCCCTGTCAGTCCCTCTCTGTCCCCACCTCTAACCCTGTCCCTCAGTCTCTGTCCCCATCCCTACACTCTAAACTCAGTCTCTGTCCCAGTTTCTAGTCTCTCATGTCAGTAGGCTCTCCCTGGTGTCTGCTCCAATTCTGACCATGCAGCCTCTGTCTCCGTCCTCATGTCCCCATCCCAGTCTTTGCCTCAGACTGGCTATGTCTCCATCTCAAGTCCTTAGGCCCTCCCCCTGCCTAGCGTCTGCTCCAATTCTGACCATGCAGCAGAACAGCCCCAGCAGATGAGGTGCTGCTATTTATAGATCCTTTAAAAAAAAAGGAGAGCAGGGGGAAAAAGTATACATCTCTCTCTCTCTCCCCTGCTCCTTCCTTCACTGGGTTAGAATATTCCTCAGGGAATGTGTGTTTTGGTCTCGATAAAAAGTGATAAATCATCACCCCGTCATCGTAATCTCCCCCCTCTCCTTCTCTGTACAATACAGCCTGCCTCGTCATCCACACACAGAGAGACAGGAGACACCGAGGTGAGGTGAGATCCGATAGCCACACAAACACACCAATCTGTTACTGGCCAGCAGCCGTATACCCTTGAGAAGAAGACAGGCACTACTCTTCTGGCAAAGCCCAGAGATTTTAAAATGGGCGTTTATATTGCTTTATTATCACACACAATTTCTGGGGCTGCAAAACTTTGTTTTCAGAGAGCAGGGTGCCCTACTTTCCCTTTGCGGTAGGGGGTGAACACAGACCTTCATGTGATGTAATAGTCTGTGACAGCATGGCGGCCTCAGAGTTGAAGGAGAGTTGACACCTTCCCTCAATCCTCACAGCCTTTTTCCTCATGGCCTACGCTCCAAGAGAAGTAAAAGACCAAGTAAGAAGTCTAGCCCAATAGTGTTTGCGGAAAGGCGCACCAAACGTGACATTTGACCCAAAAGCTACTGTAAAATTGACATTCCTTCAAGTTCAGTGGTTTTTCCAAGAGGAGCAGTTGAATAATGGATAGCCTGACTTGGGTTAGGACAAATCATACAATATAGTAGTACAGTTAGAACAGCAGCAGTCACATTCATCACATTCCTGCGTTTTCTTCCTTGGGAACCACTCCATTCATATTGCTGTGATCAAAGCTCAGGGCTAGCCCTCTTCTATAGGCCAAGACCTCTACATCCTATCCCAGCTTGCTCCACTTTCAACAGACACCATGTGATATGGTTTTGCCCTGCAGCATGCAGGTGGAGAACTGTGGAGCCTTTGCCTCCATCAATCTCTGATAGAGAAGGAGAGGGAGCAGGAGACACACAGAGTCTATTTATTTCCCTTATTGTACTTTAACTATTTGCACATTGTTACAACAATGTCATACTATGACATTTGAAATATCTATTATCTTGACATTTTTGTGAGCGTAATGTTTACTGTACATTTTTTATTTCACTTTTGTTTATCATCTATTTCACTTGCCAATAAAGCCCTTTGAATTGAGAGGGGTGAATAAGGGCAGAGAGAGAGAGAGAGAGAGAGGTAGGAGAAGATGGGAGGGGCCAGAGAAAGAGAAGATGGGAGGGGCCAGAGAAAGAGAAGATGGGAGGGGCCAGAGAAAGAGAAGATGGGAGGGGCCATAGAAAGAGAAGATGGGAGGGGCCATAGAAAGAGAAGATGGGAGGGGCCATAGAAAGAAAGATGGGAGGGGCCATAGAAAGAGAAGATGGGAGGGGCCATAGAAAGAGAAGATGGGAGGGGCCATAGAAAGAGAAGATGGGAGGGGCCAGAGAAAGAGAAGATGGGAGCCAGAGAAAGAGAAGATGGGAGGGGCCAGAGAAAGAGAAGATGGGAGGGGCCAGAGAAAGAGAAGATGGGAGGGGCCAGAGAAAGAGAAGATGGGAGGGGCCAGAGAAAGAGAAGATGGGAGGGGCCAGAGAAAGAGAAGATGGGAGGGGCCAGAGAAAGAGAAGATGGGAGGGGCCAGAGAAAGAGAAGATGGGAGGGGCCAGAGAAAGAGAAGATGGGAGGGGCCAGAGAAAGAAACAGGAAAAGAAAGAGAAGAAGAGTGACCCTGTTCCTCCACTGTGTCTTAAGGCCTCTCTGAGAGCATTGTAGAAGCGAAAACGACCAAATTCAAATCAAACGGTCAATTAAGCCCAAAGCTTCAGTGAGTCAGCAGTTCTTCTCTTCTCAGTCTGCAACGTAGGCCTCTCTCTCCCCTTCTGATCACAGACACCATGAGCTCTTCCTCCTTTACGGTAAATGAGAAAATGTGTCCGTTTTTAGACCACAGATGTAGACTTGAGGCCTTCAAAAAAAACTAAAATTACAAATATGAACTCTCCAATTTTAGAAACTGGTATAATATGTTGGTTAGCAGATGTAGCCCAATTCTCCATACAGCCACCGCTCACACATCCGCCCGACACAGCAGAGCTCGGCTAGAGAGAACGGCTGAAGGATTTGGATAATACATGTTTTATTTAACTAGGCAAGTCAGTTAATGAACTAATTCTTATTTACAATGACGGCCTACCCCGGCCAAACCCGGACGACGCTGGGCCAATTGTGCGCCCCCCTATGGGACTCCCAATCATGGCCGGATGTGATACAGCCTAGATTCGAACCAGGGACTGTAGTGATGCCTCTTGCACTGAGATGCAGTGCCTTAAACCACTGCGCCACTCAGGAGCCATAATGGAGGACTTGACTAAATTCTATGCATCAAGACAGCTGGATACAATGCTCATGATTGGGTCTTTCTGCTTGGTTTGGGTTATTCTGAAAGGGAACAATGGAGTGGGGACGGTGTAGAAAGGAGAGGAGGGTCACACACACCCCTCCCTAACCACGTTTTTTTGTCCAGTGAGCTGCCCCCTCTTACAAATGACTGACGTCCTGCCACAAGAATCCAGGGAATGTGAGAGCAAACAGAAAACCAACCAACCAGGAAGCAGTGGACAACATAGAACCCATCATCAACCACAACAGACTGTCTCTCTCACACAAACACAATTACAGAGCAGCAGGCAGCACAGTCACTGCAGTGCAGCTTATGCTGATGCAGTGAAGTGAACAAGCAGTCTAGTTTATCCCAGTTTTAGCCACAGAGGCTCACATAAGGCCTGTTGATCAATATGTTTGTTCTCTCTCTGGATCCATTGTGGCATGGTAGTGCTATTGAAAGTCAAAACCACAGCACCAGTTCTTTAAGGTCATGATACGTAAGTCACAAGTAGGCCAACTTATGTCATCATAATGCATTGTTAGTGAATAGACCCATGTTCCTACTGTAGATTGCATTGCAGCAAGCCTGTTTTCTGCACTAGTTCACATAGGTCAGGGATGGGCAACTTGCGGCCCCCCCCATATATATATATTTTTTTTAACAACTCCCTTGTGCACTCAACTTGCCGTTCTGAGAGTTAGAACAGTAGAACACACAAGGTGCCATTTTTAAATGTGGTTGGCATCGTCAGTTTCAGTTGTTATGTCAGTCACTCAATTAACCCGTCAGCTAACACTGATTGGTAAGTTAGTCTAGCCAGGAGAGTGGTGGGTGGAGGTTGGTGGGTGAATGGGGTGGAGGGTAGCGGGTGGAGGAGTTTTGGACGGGTGCACAAGGGAGTTGGGAAATAGGGAGGGTGGGATTGTGGGTGGTTGAATAGGAGAGCTGGAGGGAAAGGGGAGGAGCAGGAGAGTCGGAGGGAAAGGGGAGGAGCAGGAGAGTCGGAGGGAAAGGGGAGGAGCAGGAGAGTCGGAGGGAAAGGGGAGGTGCAGGAGAGTCGGAGGGAAAGGGGAGGTGCAGGAGAGCTGGAGGGAAAGGGGAGGAGCAGGAGAGCTGGAGGGAAAGGGGAGGAGCAGGAGAGCTGGAGGGAAAGCTCATTGGAGACTCACTCAAGGGAATAGAAAATAGGAATCCGACTCCACTGATTTTATACTTGCAGCCGTCTGTCAGTATGGGGTTTTGTAGTGAAGAATGTGACCTGATTAATTTCATTATTTTGACAATGTCACTATTGTTTAACTGGCTCATAAAAAACATAACCCCTCAATTTTCTAAATCCGAAACACACTTCGGCCGGGCCGTCCTTCCAGACCGTCTGTTGTTCCACAAACAGCATGGGTTTTAAAAAACCCTTTCCAGAAAATCATTTAGAGACAATCAGCATGACAGAAACTGATCACGGGCCAGAGAGAAGAGGTTAGTAATGGAGCCAATATGCTATGCTAGTAGCCTTGTCATTTTTGATCTTTTGTAGGCTGGTATTCAATAGGCAAAAACCGAGCGAAAAATGGTCTTCAGCGCTAAAACTGAAAATATATATCTAATGTAACCACATTTACATGAATTTGATGATTTAATCATCGAGTCCATTCAAAACACCAGGGGCATTAACAGGGAAGTATGACGTAGGAACGAGTCACTTGCATTGCTAATAATGGGAGGTAAAACAGAGGTGGAAGTGGGGGAGCAGGCAGGAGGTGTAGAGGTGAGCAGTGAAAACGGGAAGGCAGTGAACTGCTCACAAGATAAGAGACAAAAATGTTTTCTTCTTAAACTCAGAGTCTTGGTTGGCCCTGAGGATATCTGGGGAATTACAACAAACATCTCCACATAGTTTAGATCCCCATCTCAGGAGGAGCGGAGAGAAAGAACAAGCCTTGGCATGCCACCATCTCTCCCCTTCTATCAATCCCTTTAAAAGACAGGCATTGAAACCTACAGGAGATTCAGTGCTGTAGGTAGCCTAGCGGTTAAGAGGTAACCGAAAGGTCCCTGGTTCAAATCACCGAACCAGCAAGAAGGGAAGATCTGCCGTTCTGCAAGACAGTTAACCCCCCACAACAACTGCTCCCCGGGTGCCGATGATGATTAAGGCAGCCCCTCGCACGTCTCAGAGGGGTTGAGTTAAATGCAGAAGAGACATTTCGGTTGAATGCATTCAGTTGTGCATATGACTAGGTATCCACCTTCCCTTTCTTTCAGAGCTGACCTGCTTTATGTTAGCTATTAGCATAGCATTTAGCCTATTTCTGTTGAGTTTCTAGCTTTTAGTGTACTGCAGTTGCGACTTTTAGCATTTAGTCTAGCGCTCTGTGCTACTGAGGGGAGACAGGCTGTAAAAGTAAAGAGCAGACAGCTTAAGATGTGGGAACAGACAAGCGTCTGACGGAAACGAGAAAGACAGAAAAACAAAAAAGGAGAGGAAGACAGAGATGGAAAGAGAGACAGAGAGAGGGACACACACACACACAGAGAGACAGCTAGAGACAGAGAGATAGAGAGCGACACACACACAGAGAGACAGCTAGAGACAGAGAGATAGAGAGCGACACACACAGAGTGACAGCTAGAGACAGAGAGATAAATCATACAGCATGTCTGACACCGGGGCTTCACTTGTCCCCAATTCACCCAGCCTTGTTCACGGCCCTGTTACAGAACAACCCCACTGTCACACCGGGGCTTCACTTGTCCCCAATTCACCCAGCCTTGTTCACGGCCCTGTTACAGAACAACCCCACTGTCACACCGGGGCTTCACTTGTCCCCAATTCACCCAGCCTTGTTCACGGCCCTGTTACAGAACAACCCCACTGTCACACCAGGGGCTTCACTTGTCCCCAATTCACCCAGCCTTGTTCACGGCCCTGTTACAGAACAACCCCACTGTCACACCGGGGCTTCACTTGTCCCCAATTCACCCAGCCTTGTTCACGGCCCTGTTACAGAACAACCCCACTGTCACACCGGGGCTTCACTTGTCCCCAATTCACCCAGCCTTGTTCACGGC
Source organism: Oncorhynchus tshawytscha (assembly GCF_018296145.1). Taxonomy (NCBI): domain Eukaryota; kingdom Metazoa; phylum Chordata; class Actinopteri; order Salmoniformes; family Salmonidae; genus Oncorhynchus; species Oncorhynchus tshawytscha. The sequence continues at coordinate 256,523 of NW_024609807.1, forward strand.
CCTGTTACAGAACAACCCCACTGTCACACAGGGGCTTCACTTGTCCCCAATTCACCCAGCCTTGTTCACGGCCCTGTTACAGAACAACCCCACTGTCACACCGGGGCTTCACTTGTCCCCAATTCACCCAGCCTTGTTCACGGCCCTGTTACAGAACAACCCCACTGTCACACCGGGGCTTCACTTGTCCCCAATTCACCCAGCCTTGTTCACGGCCCTGTTACAGAACAACCCCACTGTCACACAGGGGCTTCACTTGTCCCCAATTCACCCAGCCTTGTTCACGGCCCTGTTACAGAACAACCCCACTGTCACACAGGGGCTTCACTTGTCCCCAATTCACCCAGCCTTGTTCACGGCCCTGTTACAGAACAACCCCACTGTCACACCGGGGCTTCACCTGTCCCCAATTCACCCAGCCTTGTTCACAGCCCTGTTACAGAACAACCCCACTGTCACACAGGGGCTTCACCTGTCCCCAATTCACCCAGCCTTGTTCACGGCCCTGTTACAGAACAACCCCACTGTCACACCGGGGCTTCACCTGTCCCCAATTCACCCAGCCTTGTTCACAGCCCTGTTACAGAACAACCCCACTGTCACACCGGGGCTTCACCTGTCCCCAATTCACCCAGCCTTGTTCACAGCCCTGTTACAGAACAACCCCACTGTCACACCGGGGCTTCACCTGTCCCCAATTCACCCAGCCTTGTTCACAGCCCTGTTACAGAACAATCCCAATGTCGCTCTAGTGTAGCCTAGTCTGACTGCTGCCGCAACTCAAACCACGCAAATCCTCTACACCACACTGCGCCACTCAAAAACCTTGTCCCACCCACAAGGCTCTGACAGAGAGAGGGGGAGGTAAGAGTGAGACAAATGCTTTCAGCAGACATGGAGCCCAAAGACAAAACCAGACGGACAAATTTACTAGCTGAGTGATAAAATGCAAAGCAGAGAGAGAACGAGAGAGAATAAAAAAATTAAATAACTGTCAATCATATCTTTCAAAGACAAGACAAACACACTCAGTAGATTTCCATTACAGACTTATGTTCCTATATCTCACACTTAAAACGTGTAAACGCACACACACACACACACACACACACGACACAAGGAAGGAGGACAGAGTTTGTAAATGAAGGAAGCGCAGCCCCTTCGCCTCTGCTCTGTCTTCCTCTGACCCAACACTGACACACACACAGTACTTCAACAATGAATCAAGGGAAGAGAAGGGAAATGGCTGTGGCTCAGATCCATGGGATTGGGTTTCTTCCTCCTCTCTCTCTGGCTGTCAAAAATGGCACCCTATTCCCTTTATAGTGCACTACCTTTGATCAGGGCTCTGGTTAAAAGTAGGGCACTATAAAGAAAATAGGTTGCAATTTGGCACTCCTCTCTGTTCACATCCTCTGCATTATTCACTGATGACGACACGATGGCTGTGTCCCAGAACTCCCTACATAGTGCACCATTTCCTACATAGTGCACTACTTTTGAGCCAGTGCACCAGCCTAAATAGGGAATAGTGTGTAATTTGGGACGCAGACTCTCGCTCTTCTCCACTGCTCACTTAGCCATTGCCTCTGAGATCTCAGTGTGTGTGTGTGTGTGTGTCTTAGCTGCAGGGCAGACAAGGCAGAGTCACCTCCCTCACAAATTCCTTTACTCTGATTACTAACATCTCTGTGATAAGCCCCAGAGCTCAGGGCCGACTGAAGGATTACGTCAGAGCAGAGGGAGAGAAAGACCTCCAGTATGACCTCTTAGTCCATTACTGTGTTGTAATATAGAATAAAATCGGGTCCATTTACATCTTCTACATTCTTTATGGCATTTTTTTCCCAAAAAACGTCTTGCTTCAGTGTGTCTGTCTGTGTCTGTGTGTGTGTGTCGCGCACGCATGTGTCGCTGTGGGTGTAGGCCTAGACTTTCCTTGGCGCAGGTCCTGGACCTGTAGCATAATGAAAGGAAGGCGAGCCAAGTGTAAGTGAAGAGTCTACATGACAACCAGTTTAAGGGCCATTAGAGCAGCACTTTGGGTCTACGTCCCAAATGGAGCCCTATTCACGATTTAGTGCACTACAAATAGGGCTCTGGTGAAAAGTACTGCACTATATAGGGAATAGGTTGCTGTTTGGGCAGCAAAACTCTGCTGTCTACTCTCCACTACGACACAAGGTCACACAGACCCGATAGGAACCACAGGAAACACGTCAGCGAGGGGGAGAGAGGGGAAAAGAGAGAAAAAGAGAGACGGATGGCTAGTGGAATGGGGTGTTGCGCAAACTGTGAGTCAGGTTCTGTTTCTATCACTCTGCGAAAGCAGAATGAAGAACGTGTCTCCTAAAATGAGAGTTTACAGGTCTCCTCCATTGAGTTACAATAACACTGCTTTGTTTCCACTGTCCTGTCCTCTGACATCTTAGGACACGAGAGAGAGAGAGAGAGAGAGAGAGAGAGAGAGAGAGAGAGAGAGATGAGGTAAAAGAAAGAGCAATGAGACTCATGAGGTGAAAGCACAAAATATTTTTTAAAAGCCAAGAGAATAAGCTCAGAACCAAAGCGAGAGTGAGACATGAGATGTATATGAATGAGACTCATGCGATACATGATGTGAAAGCGAGAGAAAGCACTGAAAGAAAAAAGCTACGAGAGCGAGTACTCAGAGCATATACTGTGCATTCAGAAAGTATTCAGACCCCTTGACTTTTTACCCATTTTGGTACGTTACAGCCTCAATCTAAAATGGATTCAATAGATATTCCCCCCCTCATCAATCTATGCACAATACCCCATAACGACAAAAACAAACAGGTTTTTAGAAATGCTTGTACTGAAGAAAAAAAACAATGTACTGAAATATCACATTTACCTGTATTCAGACCATTTACTAAGTACTTTGTTGAAGCACCTTTGGCAGCGATTACAGCCTCAAGTCTTCTTGTGTATGAAGCTACAGGCTTGGCACACCTGTATTTGGGGAGTTTCTCCCATTCTTCTCTGTAGATCCTCTCCAGCTCTGTCAGGTTGGATGGGGAGCGTCGCAGCACAGCTATTTCAGGTCTCTGCAGAGATGTTCCATCAGGTTCAAGTCCCGGCTCTGGCTGGGCAACTCAAGGACATTCAGAGACTTGTCCCGAAGCCACTCCTGCGTTGTCATGGCTGTGTGCTTAGGGTCGTTGTCCTCTTGGAAAGTGAACCTTCACCCCAGACCAAGGTCCTGAGCCCTAATCTATGGATTTCACGACTGGAAATACAGATGGTCAAAGATACTAGGCATGCACGATATATCGGTGAACATATTGGAATCAGACGATATTAGCTAAAAATGCCCACATCGGTATTGGCCGATGTCTAGTTTAATGGCGATGTGCAAAACCGATGTCAAAGCTGCCGTGCATACCTACACAACGTAGATACATGATGTAATGACGCCACGTAAAATGTAGAGCTACACATGCAACACAGCATTCCTAACCTAGTCCGCAATGTCTGCTGTGTGGATCGAGCAGTCAACAAGTCCAGCAGTCATTTGAAAGAGTAACAAAATTTCAGCGAGACAACTCAAAGGCAAAATCCATTATAGCCAAAATAAAGGAACTCATTGCCCTTGAAAATCAACCGTTCTCTGTCATGGGTGATGTTGGCTTTCGCCGACTGGTTGAGCACCGGTACACACTACCAAGTGTGCCAGTTGCCCTACCGGAGTTACACAGTGAAAGCATCACTGCTACTAGCTTCACGACATACATACTATGGACTGCCGTTTGGGTCTTTGTGTGTCAAAGAAGATACAGTAGCACTGCCAAAGCTGTACAAAAAGTCTGCAAACAAGCAAACACCGGCCACAAACGACGTGTTTACAATTCCACGTTGGTAATAAAGCATCATTTTAAAACAGAGTTTAGCTTATCTCCAGAACTTCTCATAAATAACTTAATGTTCCACAAAGCTTAGCTGACTGCAGTCTCATAGCTCACAGTCATATCCCTGTGGCCTAATTCTATACAAGGAAGATGAAATAAAGAATAGAGTTCCCGCGGCGACAAAGGATTAAAATTGCAAATATCCGTCAAGTATAAAGAGGGGTAGGCTAAGTCATTAAAAAGAGTGACTGCCTTTAAAAAGCAACAAATCCCTTTGAAAACGGCCTGAGTCAGAAACACTTATTCTAGTGCCCAAATTTACTACAGAGTGTAAATAGGATGAAGTCAGTCTGGTCTAAAACGGAGTTTGGAACATCTGCGCGTCACACCGGGTAAATGAAGGTTGGGGTGCCCACTAACATAGGGTGAACAGCTGTGGAGACTGCCCTCTACCCAATAGCATAGACAGTGAGACAGACCTGCCCAGCAGCTCTGACTGTTTACATAAGAACACGTAGGACATTTTGTTTACTTGAGAAATACTGCATCAAACACCTTTGATGGATGAAAAATTGTGCATCTAGAACATCCTCGGACAAAATGTAAAAATGAATTTCAGATTTCTGGGGACGTTGAAGTGAAATAGGCTTCCTACAGTGTCTCATGAGGGACAAACACCATGAACCAAAAGTGGAAATCGGTCAGGAGACACACCTCTAAGACTGAAATCTAGTCTTTCTAATGAGCAACAGAAAAACACACGTGCCAATCGGCGTGTTCATTGGCTCTTTAAGATACTATCATTGTTAAATGATCAGCCTAGAAAGTCATACAAAAACCTCAACTGAAGAGAAAGACATTTCAAAGTAAGTTAGGTTAAATCTGGCCCCCAACACGGGCCTCCCGAGTGGAACAGCGGTCTAAGGCACTGCATTGCAGTGCTTGAGGCGTCACTACAAATTCGGGTTCGATCCCGGGTTGTGTCGCAGCCGGCGGCAGACAACTGGCCCAGAGACATCCGGGTTAGGTGGAGGTTTGGCCAGCTGGGATGGCCTTGTCCCATCGTGCTCTTGCGACTCCTTGTGGCGGCTGGCTCATGCACGCTGACATCGGTCGCCAGTAATACAGTGTTTCCTCTGACACATTGGTGAGGCTGGCTTCTGGGTTAAGTGAGCTGTGTGTCAAGAAGCAGTGAGGCTTGGCGGGTTTGTGTTTCGGAGGAGGCATGGCTCTCTTGACCTTCGCCTCTCCCGAATCCGTACGGGAGTTGCAGCAATGGGACAAGACTAACTTGTCCCCCCCCAAAAAGTGTATTAATAAAACAATTCTGGCCTCAAACATAGACAATCTGCTTTGAGAAAGAGACCATAGAAATTATCTCTCAAGTCCAGCATGAATGGCATTAGAATAACGCTCAAAGGTGCTCGGTCCCTCCCCCTCTACTTAGCCTGGCTTGGTGCTCAAAAACCTTGAAATTCCCTCTAAAACTGACCGCCTACAAGGTAACATCCCAAATGGCACCCTATTCCCCAGAGTGCACTACTTCTGACCAAAGCCCTATGGGCCTTGCCAACAGTAGTGCAATAAATAGGGAGCCATTTGGGATGCACCCTAGATTATTCTTCCTCATTTTCCCCCCACTGTCCCCCAAGCCCAGAAAACATCGACCAATTAAAAAGTGGTTTCCTTCTAGAGTTCCTCCACCCAACAACCAACTCTCAGCCCTGGCCTACAAAAGGACAGAGGGCCACTGCAGCATACAAGGCCAGGCACTCCTCTCTACGTGTGTGTGTGTGTGTGTCCACTTCCCCTTTTCATTCTGCTCCCTCTCTTTGTCAAAAGCAAACATTGTCATCAACTCCTCGCTGCGCCTACTCATGACCTACGACCCCACTACCCCTCCGCGCCTCCCTCCTTTCTTTCATTCCCCCATCCCTCTTTCATTCCCTCCGGGATGGGACTGCTTTGGTTCAGCTATTGAGGGATGCCCACCACCCCCCACAACTCTTCACACACGTCACACAAACAGTCATCGACCAATTCCAGATGCTCTCATGACGCCACGCCCACCCAGGCAGCGTGTGTAACCCCACTCCCACTACTTCATCCCATGTCAGTAGAAGTGCATAGTCTGTCTTACAAAACTGTCTGACAAACACTAACACTAACATCCATAGGATTACCCAGCCAGCAGGCCAAATAGAGGTCTTAACCCTACATGCAATGTACACTACAATACCTGTGGTTAGAGTGGATACACACATTTACGTAACCTGTGGTTAGAGTGGATACACACATTTACGTAACATTACGTTACCTGTGGTTAGAGTGGACACACACATTTACGTAACATTACGTTACCTGTGGTTAGAGTGGATACACACATTTACGTAACATTACGTTACCTGTGGTTAGAGTGGATACACACATTTACGTAACCTGTGGTTAGAGTGGATACACACATTTACGTAACATTACGTTACCTGTGGTTAGAGTGGATACACACATTTACGTAACCTGTGGTTAGAGTGGATACGTAACATAACATTAATCTACAGACCAGGAGCTCTTTATAGTTATTACAAATTCACCATTGGATGAGCTGCCTGGATGATGCTTGAAGGGGCACATGCAATCAGCAGCAACCAGCCGACTGAGTGATGTGATTCAATTCCGTGGTTGTGGATTATAGGGGAGGACTGTGATTGGACAGTTTTCTAGTATCTGAGCCCAACTGACTGTATGACTAACAAGTTGTAGCGTAAGTCATAGTGACAACAACCGTTGAAAGTACCATCTATGCCACAGAGCTGGGACCGGTGCTCAGTCACAACCCACAAACATCTCTTTGAAAGAAAAGGCGGCAGAACAAGTGAATTTCAGCAGAGGGGGAGAAACAGCACCTTGTGACTCCTACACAGGAGGAAAACAGCTTCATTGCAGTGAGTGACCCGACCGCACTCTAAATGAGAACCTACTGAGTTTCATTAACAACATGGTTAACACGGACCCCCTGTAATGCGTTCCAAATGGTGCCCTTTTCCCTTTACTGTGCCCCTGAGGCTCTGGTCAAAGTGGTTGATTATACAGGGAATAGGGTGCCATTAGAGACACACCCCCTGAGTTACAGCTGTTTAACCCCATGGTGTTATTTTTAAACTAACCTCCGCCCCTGCTTACCTGACCCCAAACTGAGGCTCCTTCGTGGAGGGATTTGTGAGTTAGTTATCAGTGACCGTATCACAGAGCCAAGCAACCAACTGCTCCTTCCACCACGTGAGCTAGATTCTAAACGGAGCTGTGAATTCAGCTAAGATCCAGTCATATGACTGGCTGGCTGCCAAACTTGAAACTTTCTAACGGACATGTTCCTCTCTCTCCCTCCAGGCTTCTTCAATGAATGACCCACATTAAGCACTATGGGAACCATGACCACAAAAACAACTTATTGTACAGAATAAGAATGTAGAAACTAGCAACAACATCCTGTGTGCCATTCTGTCTGTCTGGGCTGTTGCATCAGCACCTGCAAGTTGCACCCTTGCTGGGCATCATCTTACCTCAGCGCTGCTCTGACATCATCCATCTGCCAACCCTGTGTGATCTTTATCAGACGAGCTACATCCTTCCTTCTGCACCTTATCTGTATCTTCATACCTGGGATATTTAGTGTACGCCAATCTATTTAGGCACTTTAGTTCGCCACTACAATAGGCAGCGGAGGAAGAATTGAGAGAGTATAATAAAACACTGCGTAAAATGTTACTCAGAGCAGAGAGTAAGGAAGTAAAGAAGGATAGTAAATGATTGGGTTGTGTCTTACCTGCAGTTCGCACCACGCCACCTCCACTGTAGTCTCCGTATCCAGGCCCTTGTAGACCGTCTTGAAGGATCCGCGTCCGATCTCGATGTCAAACTTCAGGAAGCGTCCATCCAGCGAGGTCCCTATGGCCTTGGTCTCTACTTCCTCTATGTCGTCCTGAACCTTTTTCTCTGCTTCCCTCTTCTGCTCCTCTAATAGGGCCTTAGCCGCCCCCTTCTCCTTCTCCTCTCGCAGCTCCTCTGTAACACTACCGCTCTCCTCCTCCGCGGGCTCCCCTGCTTTACTGGGCGCCACCTCCTCCATTCCAGGAGCCTCTGCGGCGGCTAACGACAACAGCTTCTTTCCTTTCTCTCCACCGCAAACATCCAATACTGCCGTGCATGGCTTCATCTGCACTACCGTACCATCCACTCTAGTACCGCCACCAACACTGGGCCCTAATACCGCACTACAAGGCCCATCCCCTCCTTCCTCATCTGCTTCCACCTCGGCCACCGCCAGGCACGGCTCGGGTACCACCACAGAGGGGACAGCCAGGGAGAGCCAGCCCAGACTGGGGGGTTCGCAGTCGGGCGGGGAGGTGAGGATGACGGCCTTGCTGGGGAGGTCTAAGGCGGTGGCGTTCGAGTCACAGATGACGCTACGCCGGAAGAAGCGATGTTCGGCCTGTTTGGGGTCGCGGTCCATGGTGTGGCGGCGTCGGCGGACACCGTCGGTCCCCAAATTCTCACCAAGGTACGTGTCCGAGCTGGAACCATTCACATTCTTGGGCGGGGGAGGGAAAGGGGCAAGGAACTTGTCTGTTTCCGACATCTTGGTATTTTTTTATTCCAGGGGGTGTGAGTGAGCAATGAGAAAAAAAACTCCAAAATATGAGGTATAAATAAATTACAAGGAAGAAAAAAAAACTAGAGAAAAAGTAACTGTAAACCTCAACCAACAATAAACCAAAACTTTTGTTGTGAAGAACCGAACACCTGTGCGTCTTCCAAACAAACTCCTGAGAGGGGAAATATATAATATGGGTATATAAAATAAAACCTCTGGAGAAAACCCTCTGTGGAGTTTGGATGGGGGGGAGAGTTAACTTAACCTCCTCTGTAAGTGTCACTTAGCAACAACAGTTACTATAACTTTTACAGCGCTCAGGGGTGGTTGGGCCCAGAAGAGGGGGCGTTCTTTTATAAATGGAAAAGAACAGGAAACAGTCACAGAGGAGCAAGCGCTGATGATGACACACAAGGACCGTCAAATCCACACCATCCATCCTGTAGCGACCCAGAGATAGCCTTCATTGAGCATAAGGGACCACAAGAAGAGGAGGCCAGATAGTCTGTACTAGCAGGCTCAGGCTGACTGCTTGGGCCTGGACAGTGGACAGCCTCTAGCGTGTCGCTGTAGTGATGGTGGGGGAGGGAGAAATCTCACTCACACCATTAACTCCACTGCCTCCAAAGCAAGGGGCAGATTCACTAAAAGAGAACAGAGAGAGAGTGAAGGAATGAGTCAAGAGGCAGAGAAGTTTGGTTTAATTGCATATCCAAATTTAAAGTAACTGTAAACCTCAACCCTGACTCTGCTTGACCTCAGGGTTACAGCATAAAACAATTCAGAGAGTAGCTTGGTTTGGCATGCACTACTGCAGCTGCAGAACAGGAGACTTGGTTTGGCATGCACTACTGCAGCTGCAGAACAGGAGACTTGGTTTGGCATGCACTACTGCAGCTGCAGAACAGGAGACTTGGTTTTGCATATACCAAATTTCACTCTATTTCATTTCCTACATAGTACACTACTTTTGACCAAAGCTATTCCCTACACAAAAGTAGTTTACTATATGTCAGTGGTTATCAAACCTGTTCTCAGGGGAACCCTAGCCGTTCCATGTATTTGATCTATTCCAGAACTAGCACACCCGATTCAACATGTCAACAAATCATCAATCCCTTGAATAGGTGAATCAGGTGAGCTAGTTCAGAGCTACAATAAAATTGTGAAAAGGTTAGTGCTATCTGGGATCCTTGGGACATCTCTACCCCAAACCTCCTGTAGGTTTTCGTTTCAACACCAGTTGTAACTAACCCGCTTCAGTTCATCAACCAGCTAGAATCAGGTGCGCTAGATTAGGGTTGGTGTAAAAACCTACAGAATGGTGCGCTCCAGGAACAGGTTTGGAGAGCCATGCATTAACCGTTTAGGAGTAGCGTCAGAGTTGGGATGTCCCAAGGATTCAGTTTAAACTTTTCAGTTGTGGAAGGAGGAAGGGTCCCCGATGAGTGGTTTGAGAACCACTGATATGGACGTGTGCGATTTGGGACGAAAAACAGTGTCGCATCTAAAAACGAATTAGCTCGCTACCCATTCCATTACTCTTGTTCAGAAATGTATGGACATGTCTGAATATTAATTAAAGCACCGGGGGGAAAAAATGTAATTCCCCATAATTGTACTATTTCTATTTTCCCACGAGTAATTTCCACTGGTAATGTATAATCTCGTTTACCAGATTCCCGACCATGCGCAGATAATTTATTAACTGAGATTTTTTTTTAGAAATCCCAAAATTAAGATAAATCCGAAGTGACAACTGTAATTACAAAGATAATACAAAAACCATCTGAACCTGGTTAAACATGACACACACCGTCAGTGGTCGTCAATCTGTGAATGAACGATCTCATTCATTTCGTGGGTCGAATCGATACCGTGAGCAAGCTAACAAAAATACACCGAAAAACATTGACGCTGTCAATAGTTTCTATTAACGGTGACTCAATTTTCTATTATATTTTCTTCCGATCATAAATGTTACGTTATTCATTTACCTTTATTGAAGAGTACGCTCTGTGGCCTTTCCCTTCCCACTCGTCTTTATAGCTAGCTAGCATAACTGGCTAACCATGGTGGAATAGTTCGCTAGCTACACTTCTGCAGTGTTGTCTTGTCGAAGCTATAATGAATTCCACAAACGAACAGGCACATCTATCGACTGTCAAGGGGTCTGTACCTCAAGGGGTTTGTACCAAAGCGAGTTTACAGCGAAATAGTTATGTTATGTATCGACAACAAGCTAGCTAACGTAGTAAGGTAAAAACCTCCGTAGTCTTGGTTACTTTACGCTCGCGCTGGATATGGATAGTCTCGCGCTGGATATGGATAGTCTCGCGCTGAAAATTACTTCCAAACAGAGCGCACAATGCAGATAAATAGTTCGTGTTTGTTACAACAAACTAGCAGTAATTGCAAGTGTCCAAATGCCAGGCACGTTAAGCAAACCCAGCCGACGCAACACAGAACGCCGATACGGTTTTCCACAGCACGCGCTATAGCGAGCCGTAGAAGTGAGCTAAAAAAGCTTTTTCGTAGCGAAACAGCCAAGAATCAAGCTAGATGTCATTAGCCTGTGTGTCAATATGCATGCACTTTCCAGCTATATCAACAACATGATTGGTAAAGGCATTACCTTTCGTATTATGGCCATTCTCCCGTAGAAGATCGGTTGGTTGATACTTGGAAGAGTAATTCAACAACAAAACAATATGCAACGATAGTCCTAGTTACTAGTATTATATCACATTCGTTTTATTTAAATGTGCAAGAATAAACGCGTATATCTACATTCCAAAGCGACCGTATGCGTTCTCAAGACCGCTGTCTTTCATTGGCTTTAGCAGCTACCTCAAGCAGAGCGAGAAAGCCACGTTCATATCGGGGTTGTATCCCCGATGTATCCAGCAGTTCTTCTCTCCCTCCTATTAGATCAGAACGGACAAAACAAATTCTCCATCTCTCAGCCGCAATTCAATTCCAGATGACCTCAATTTTACTCCATCTCCATGCGATTACTCAGCTACAGTTGTATTACGATGTGAACACAGAAAGAGCAAGACATCCACTGCGGTTCAATTCTCGTTCACTCGTCTGTTCCAATGACTCCGTTCGAATCGAATTCGCTTTTGTTATCCACAAAACAGCAGACAGAAAATGACAACGCAATGTATGTAGGTAAAGACTCTTTCCTACGTGTCCACAGTCAGATGTTGCCGTTTCAGGTCGCTAACATAGCCTGCATACAGCTGTTTCCCCTTGGTTCGCTTCAACCACAGATGTAAGGTTTGATGGCGCGCCGACTGTGTATCTATCTGGTTGCTAACTGCTCTAGCCAAGCTATGCGCTCCCAAACTGCGTATTGACGTGGGGCCCTCGTCAGCCAATCGCTTTTTCCCCCTTTTTTTTATTTTTTTAAATCAAAGACCTGGGGGATCGCGCCTGCTTCCACACTGTGGCGAGACCGAAGCCAGCGATAGCAGACTGGCTTCAACATTTTATACGGATACACTGTCCAAAAAGACCATGGAGTTTAGGGACATGTCACTTTTTATCCGGGGGAGAGTAGACTCAGACTGTCAATTTCCCTGCCCCCTAAAATGATTCAGCTATAACATAGTAGGCTAAGAAGAGCTCTTAATGTTACTGTCTCACAGTGATGCGTTATGATTTTGTGTGAGTGTCCTTTTGGTTGAAAATACCACTTTTTCATGTGGACAATGAACACCACTCATTTGAGCTTTTCTTAATGAGAATAATATACTTATTTGTAAATGTCAATCAGAGTACTTCTATTGAAATAGCATTACAATTAAATACATCTGATATAGCACCTGCGAAAAGTGCTTGCTTCCAGATGTTGGGATGGAGCGCCTGCGCAGAAGTGGATATTATCGAATTTGTAGTCAATGAAGGAGGAAGTATAATCCGAGTATATTGACATTCATGACGTTTTGAAATCCATCTAAATTATATAAAGTGTCTGAAATATATACTGTATATTACTTTGTGTGTTGTTCGAGTTTTGTGTCTGTCAAATTTAAAGTCCAGGTTCATCATTAAAAGCTATTCGTTTGGTCAGTGCAAATGTACAGCACTACAATTCCCAAGCACAACATTGACACACCGCGCGAGATCCACAAGGGGATTTTAGTTTTCATCGGATAATGATGTGTAAACCAGCCTAATGCGTTTGGCCCCATTCTTTCATTATAATGGATTGTCTTTGTCTGAAAAGTTGTTGGTTGAATAAGGAATTGGAAACGTTTACATATTTGTCTTATTGTTTGTGAAAGTCATTGTATTACGTCACAGTATTGTTAATAACATGCAAATCTTTCAACCTCTTTCAGAAGTAGGCTAGTTTGAAAATGTGTATTTATAGGGTGGTACAATTTCCTGCATTTTTCACATAGTTTTAAAAGACATACATCGACTTCCATAGGCTACCAAAAGTCCAGAACAATTTACAACCACTCTGACATGAAATTTGTGGTAACACCAGAACTGATCATGAGTTTTTAATGATGAGAACCAGCTTTGGCCTGAGAATGCCTCTAGCGTCTCACTGAGACAGCCATAAAGTAGCTTCTCAACAGAAAATTACCATGTCAACTGGGTTGATTTATTCTCTTCAACTTGTCCCATATACAGCCTCTAACAATGGGATAGCCCTCTTTTGTAACTTCCTGTGTAAGATCTAAACCAGTCTCTTTCTTTCTCTCTCACACACACACACAGTCTCTTCAGCAGCTCTTCTATTCAGCTGACAGTTCGATGTAGATCGATGTAGACAGCCCTCATTTTGTATGCCAAATTGCACCCTATTTCCTATATAGTGCACTACTTTTGACCAGAGCCCAGAGGCTTATATAGGGAATAGGGTGTCATTTGAATGTAGCTTCAGTCTGTGTGGGTGTGCTCTCTGCAGCCATTCCTCTGGGACCGGAGCTGCTCTCTTACCAAGCCTCAGCAGCTTGTCTGGGTAGTGCTGCTGACTGAGAGGTGCAGTTGGCTCCCCTACTCTTTGACCAACACTGGGCTCCAATGCCAAGTGTCCAACAGGTGTCCAAGTGGCTTGAGAAATAGAAGCTCTGCCTGAATGGGATCTCTCCTAACGCAGACAGGAAGCAGTCGGAAATATAAAGACAGAAGCTATCACTACAATAATTAACAATGTAACATGTTTTGGTTGATATAGTAATAACAATATCTGTATTGTCTATAAGGAGGGAACTTTGTCTTTTTATATTAAATATTGTTTTTGTTTTTATTACTGTTAAATGTTTAGTAGGCAAGTTAATTCAGGCAAAAACAACTTGTCTATAAGTCAAAGGCAAACCCTTAATAGAAGGTAGATGATGTACTAGATTGGGTAATGTTGGCGTTTTTCTCAATAGAGAAACCCTGTCATATTTAAACCCTTGTCCTAACACATATTTCCTGTTGGTGCAGAGTTGAGCAGGAAGTCAATAGCCTTTGAAGGCAGAAACGGTGGCACACACATACAGTACGTACACACGCACAGGGAGACACACTCACATACAGTACACACGCACAGGGAGACACACTCACATACAGTACACACGCACAGGGAGACACACTCACATACAGTACACACGCACAGGGAGACACACTCACATACAGTACACACGCACAGGGAGACACACTCACATACAGTACACACGCACAGGGAGACACACTCACATACAGTACACACGCACAGGGAGACAGACTCACATACAGTACACACGCACAGGGAGACACACTCAACATACAGTACACACGCACAGGGAGACACACTCAACATACAGTACACACGCACAGGGAGACACACTCACATACAGTCACACACATTTATGCATGCACACACACACACATATTGTACTCAAGCCAGCTCTAGTTGCAAAAAATAAATGTGTCACTGAAGTCAACACTGTAAATTCCAATAAAGTTACGCAATATTTTTGACTGCGGATTTTAACACATAAAATATATTTTGGACTGCAGTTTTAATACAATCTAAAGTTCTGCAATATAAGTTCTGCAATATTCTTTTGATCATTTTTTCAAGTGTAGGATTAGTGTAGTGTAGGATTAGTGTAGTGTGGAGTTAGTGTAGTGTATGGTTACTGTAGTGTATGGTTAGTGTAGTGTGGGGTTAGTGTAGTGTAGGATTAGTGTAGTGTGGAGTTAGTGTTGTGTGGGGTTAGTGTAGTGTGGGTTTAGTGTAGTGTAGGGTTAGTGTAGTGTATGGTTAGTGTAGTGTAGGGTTAGTGTAGTGTATGGTTAGTGTAGTGTAGGATTAGTGTAGTGTAGGGTTAGTGTAGTGTGGGGTTAGTGTAGTGTGGGTTTAGTGTAGTGTAGGGTTAGTGTAGTGTAGGGTTAGTGTAGTGTATGGTTAGTATAGTGTAGGGTTAGTGTAGTGTAGGGTTAGTGTAGTGTATGGTTAGTATAGTGTAGGGTTAGTGTAGTGTATGATTAGTGTGGTGTAGGGTTAGTGTAGTGTATGGTTAGTATAGTGTATGGTTAGTGTAGTGTATGGTTACTGTAGTGTATGGTTAGTGTAGTGTGGGGTTAGTGTAGTGTGGGGTTAGTGTAGTGTAGGGTTAGTGTAGTGTGGGGTTAGTGTAGTGTAGGGTTAGTGTAGTGTATGGTTAGTGTAGTGTAGGGTTAGTGTAGTGTGGGGTTAGTGTAGTGTGGGGTTAGTGTAGTGTAGTGTGTAGTGTGGGGTTAGTGTAGTGTAGGGGGTTAGTGTAGTGAGGGTTAGTGTAGTGTATGGTTAGTGTAGTGTAGGGTTAGTGTAGTGTATGGTTAGTATAGTGTAGGGTTAGTGTAGTGTAGGGTTAGTGTAGTGTATGGTTAGTATAGTGTAGGGTTAGTGTAGTGTATGGTTAGTGTGGTGTAGGGTTAGTGTAGTGTATGGTTAGTATAGTGTATGGTTAGTGTAGTGTATGGTTACTGTAGTGTATGGTTAGTGTAGTGTGGCGTTAGTGTAGTGTGGGGTTAGTGTAGTGTGGGGTTAGTGTAGTGTAGGGTTAGTGTAGTGTGGGGTTAGTGTAGTGTGGGGTTAGTGTAGTGTAGGGTTAGTGTAGTGTATGGTTAGTGTGGGGTAAGGGTTAGTGTAGTGTATGGTTAGTATAGTGTATGGTTAGTGTCGTGTGGGGTTAGTGTAGTGTAGGGTTAGTGTGGTGTAGGGTTACTGTAGTGTATGGTTAGTGTATTGTGGGGTTAGTGTAGTGTGGGGTTAGTGTAGTGTGGGGTAGTGTAGTGTGTGGGGTTAGTTGGGGTAGTGTAGTGTGGGGTTAGTGTAGTGTGGGGTTAGTGTAGTGTGGGGTTAGTGTAGTGTGGGGTTAGTGTAGTGTAGGGTTAGTGTAGTGTAGGAGTGTAGGGTTAGTGCAGTGTGGGGTTAGTGTAGTGTAGGATTAGTGTAGTGTATGGTTACTGTAGTGTATGGTTAGTGTAGTGTGGGGTTAGTGTAGTGTGGGGTTAGTGTAGTGTGGGGTTAGTGTAGTGTGGGGTTAGTGTAGTGTGGGGTTAGTGTAGTGTAGGGTTAGTGTAGTGTAGGGTTAGTGTAGTGTAGGATTAGTGTAGTGTGGGGTTAGTGTAGTGTGGGGTTAGTGTAGTGTAGGGTTAGTGTAGTGTAGGGTTAGTGTAGTGTATGATTAGCGTAGTGTGGGTTTAGTGTAGTGTGGAGTTAGTGTAGTGTGGGGTTAGTGTTGTGTTAGTGTAGTGTAGAGTTAGTGTAGTGTGGTGTTAATGTTGTGTAGTGTGGGGTTAGTGTAGTGTGGGGTTAGTGTAGTGTAGGGTTAGTGTAGTGTGGGGTTAGTGTAGTGTGGGGTTAGTGTAGTGTGGGGTTAGTGTAGGGTTAGTGTAGTGTGGGGTTAGTGTAGTGTAGGGTTAGTGTAGTGTGGGGTTAGTGTAGTGTGGGGTTAGTGTAGGGTTAGTGTAGTGTGGGGTTAGTGTAGTGTGGGGGTAGTGTAGTGTAGGGTTAGTGTAGTGTGGGGTTAGTGTAGTGTAGGATTAGCGTAGTGTGGGTTTAGTGTAGTGTGGAGTTAGTGTAGTGTGGGGTTAGTGTAGTGTTGTGTTAGTGTAGTGTAGAGTTAGTGTAGTGTGGAGTTAGTGTTGTGTTAGTGTAGTGTGGGGTTAGTGTAGTGTATGGTTAGTGTAGTGTGGGTTAGTGTAGTGTGGAGTTAGTGTAGTGTGGGTTAGTGCAGTGTATGGTTAGTGTAGTGTGGGTTAGTGTAGTGTATGGTTAGTGTAGTGTGGGTTAGTGTAGTGTAGAGTTAGTGTAGTATGGGTTAGTGTAGTGTATGGTTAGTGTAGTGTGGGTTAGTGTAGTGTAGGGTTAGTGTAGTGTGGGGTTAGTGTAGTGTAGGGTTAGTGTAGTGTGTGGTTAGTGTAGTGTAGGGTTAGTGTGTTAGTGTATGGGGTTAGTGTAGTGTGGGGTTAGTGTAGTGTAGGGTTAGTGTAGTGTGGGGTTAGTGTAGTGTGGAGTTAGTGTAGTGTGGGTTAGTGTAGTGTGTAGTTAGTGTAGTGTGGGGTTAGTGTAGTGTTGGTTAGTGTAGTGTAGAGGGTTAGTGTAGTGTGTTGGTTAGTGTAGTGTGGGGTTAGTGTAGTGTATGGTTAGTGTAGTGTGGGTTAGTGTAGTGTAGTGTAGTGTAGTGTGGGTTGTGCAGTGTATGGTTAGTGTAGTGTGGGTTAGTGTAGTGTATGGTTAGTGTAGTGTGGGTTAGTGTAGTGTATGGTTAGTGTAGTGTGGGTTAGTGTAGTGTATGGTTAGTGTAGTGTGGGTTAGTGTAGTGTATGGTTAGTGTAGTGTGGGTTAGTGTAGTGTAGAGTTAGTGTAGTGTGGGTTAGTGTAGTGTATGGTTAGTGTAGTGTAGTGTAGTGTATGGTTAGTGTAGTGTGGGGTTAGTGTAGTGTATGGTTAGTGTAGTGTGGGTTAGTGTAGTGTAGTTAGTGTAGTATGGGTTAGTGTAGTGTATGGTTAGTGTAGTGTGGGGTTAGTGTAGTGTGGGTTAGTGTAGTGTAGTGGTTAGTGTTAGTGTAGTGGTGGTTAGTGTAGTGTATGGTTAGTGTAGTGTATGGTTAGTGTAGTGTATAGTGTGGGGTTAGTGTAGTGTGGTAGTGTGTGTGGGTTAGTGTAGTGTATGGTTAGTGTAGTGTGGGTTAGTGTAGTGTGGGGTTAGTGTAGTGGGTTAGTGTAGTGTAGGTTAGTGTAGTGTGGGTTAGTGTAGTGTAGAGTTAGTGTAGTGTGTGTATGGTTAGTGTAGTGTAGAGTTAGTGTAGTGTGGGGTTAGTGTAGTGTTTAGTGTATGGTTAGTGTAGTGTAGGTTAGTGTAGTGTGGGTTAGTGTAGTGTATGGTTAGTGTAGTGTATGGTTAGTGTAGTGTATGGTTAGTGTAGTGTGGGTGTGTAGTGTGGAGTTAGTGTAGTGTATGGTTAGCGTAGTGTATGGTAGGATTAGTGTAGTGTATGGTTAGTGTAGTGTGGGGTTAGTGTAGTGTATGGTTAGTGTGGTGTGGGTTTAGTGTAGTGTATGGTTAGTGTGGTGTGGGGTTAGTGTAGTGTGGGTTAGTGTAGTGTAGAGTTAGTGTAGTGTGGGTTAGTGTAGTGTAGAGTTAGTGTAGTGTGGGTTAGTGTAGTGTATGGTTAGTGTAGTGTAGAGTTAGTGTAGTGTGGGTTAGTGTAGTGTATGGTTAGTTTAGTGTATGGTTAGTGTAGTGTATGGTTAGTGTAGTGTGGGTTAGTGTAGTGTAGAGTTAGTGTAGTGTGGGTTAGTGTAGTGTATGGTTAGTGTAGTGTGGGGTTAGCGTAGTGTGGGGATAGTGTAGTGTGGGTTAGTGTAGTGTAGAGTTAGTGTAGTGTGGGTTAGTGTAGTGTAGGTTAGTGTAGTGTGGGGTTAGTGTAGTGTATGTAGTGTATGGTTAGTGTAGTGTGGGGTTAGTGTAGTGTAGGGTTAGTGTAGTGTAGTGTGGGTTAGTGTAGTGTATGGTTACTGTAGTGTGGGGTTAGTGTAGTGTAGGGTTAGTGTAGTGTAGGGTTAGTGTAGTGTGGGGTTAGTGTAGTGTAGGATTAGTGTAGTGTGGGGTTAGTGTAGTGTAGGATTAGTGTAGTGTATGGTTAGTGTAGTGTATGGTTAGTGTTGTGTATGGTTAGTGTAGTGTGGGGTTAGTGTAGTGTAGGGTTAGTGTAGTGTGGGTTTAGTGTAGTGCAGGGTTAGTGTAGTGTGGGTTTAGTGTAGTGTATGGTTAGTGTAGTGTTGTGTTAGTGTAGTGTATGGTTAGTGTAGTGTGAGATTAGTGTAGTGTATGGTTAGCGTAGTGTATGGTAGGATTAGTGTAGTGTATGGTTAGTGTAGTGTGGGGTTAGTGTAGTGTATGGTTAGTGTGGTGTGGGGTTAGTGTAGTGTGAGATTAGTGTGGTGTGGGGTTAGTGTAGTGTATGGTTAGTGTAGTGTGAGATTAGTGTAGTGTATGGTTAGTGTAGTGTATGGTTAGTGTAGTGTATGGTAGGATTAGTGTAGTGTATGGTTAGCGTAGTGTATGGTAGGATTAGTGTAGTGTATGGTTAGTGTTGTGTGG
The DNA here is from genome assembly GCF_018296145.1 of Oncorhynchus tshawytscha. NCBI lineage: Eukaryota > Metazoa > Chordata > Actinopteri > Salmoniformes > Salmonidae > Oncorhynchus > Oncorhynchus tshawytscha. The sequence goes on from NW_024609807.1 coordinate 275,632, forward strand.
GGTTAGTGTAGTGTATGGTTAGTGTGGTGTGGGGTTAGTGTAGTGTATGGTTAGTGTGGTGTGGGGTTAGTGTAGTGTATGGTTAGTGTAGTGTGGGGTTAGTGTAGTGTGGAGTTAGTGTAGTGTATGGTTAGTGTAGTGTTGTGTTAGTGTAGTGTACGGTTAGTGTAGTGTGGGTTTAGTGTAGTGTGAGATTAGTATAGTGTATGGTTAGCGTAGTGTATGGTAGGATTAGTGTAGTGTATGTTTTAGTGTAGTGTGGGGTTAGTGTAGTGTATGGTTAGTGTGGTGTATGGTAGGATTAGTGTAGTGTATGGTTAGCGTAGTGTATGGTAGGATTAGTGTAGTGTATGGTTAGTGTAGTGTGGGGTTAGTGTAGTGTATGGTTAGTGTGGTGTGGGGTTAGTGTAGTGTGGGGTTAGTGTGGTGTATGGTAGGATTAGTGTCTGGTAGGATTAGTGTAGTGTATGGTTAGCAACATTGTCCATCAATAGAGATGACTAACGTCCTGTCCACCACATCTCTATAATTTAGTGTATGGTTATCAACATTGTAAAAAGTAGTGCACTATATAGGGAATAGGTTGCCATTTGGTATGTATCAAGGTCACAGCCATAAGACAAAAACACCAATGACCCCATGTATCAAGGTCACAGCCATAAGACAAAAACACCAATGACCCCATGTATCAAGGTCACAGCCATAAGACAAAAACACCAATGACCCCATTCCTTTATTAAACAGATTATGTAATAGAGTGTGTTTGCGTTGTCATGTATTTAATATTGATTACCTCTGTGGAGTGATTCTGATCAGGGGTCGACTGGTGTTTTTGTCTTATGGCTGTGACCTTGATACATACCAAATGGCAACCTATTCCCTATATAGTGCACTACTTTAGACCAGGGCCCTATTCCCTATATAGTGCACTACTTTAGACCAGGGCCCTATTCCCTATATAGTGCACTACTTTTAGACCAGAGCCCTATTCCCTATATAGTGCACTACTTTAGACCAGGGCCCTATTCCCTATATAGTGCACTACTTTAGACCAGGGCCCTATTCCCTATATAGTGCACTACTTTAGACCAGGGCCCTATTCCCTATATAGTACACTACTTTAGACCAGGGCCCTATTCCCTATATAGTACACTACTTTAGACCAGGGCCCTATTCCCTATATAGTACACTACTATTCCCTATATAGTACACTACTTTAGACCAGGGCCCTATTCCCTATATAGTGCACTACTTTAGACCAGGGCCCTATTCCCTATATATACACTACTTTAGACCAGGGCCCTATTCCCTATATAGTGCACTACTTTAGACCAGGGCCCTATTCCCTATATAGTGCACTACTTTAGACCAGGGCCCTATTCCCTATATAGTACACTACTTTAGACCAGGGCCCTATTCCCTATATAGTACACTACTTTAGACCAGGGCCCTATTCCCTATATAGTACACTACTTTAGACCAGACCAGGGCCCTATTCCCTGCACTATAGGGTAGCACTACTTTAGACCAGGGCCCTATTCCCTATATAGTGCACTACTTTAGACCAGGGCCCTATTCCCTATATAGTACACTACTTTAGACCAGGGCCCTATTCCCTATATAGTGCACTACTTTAGACCAGGGCCTGTAGTGCAGCCCTAAACTGTTCACAGGATAACACACTCACTCAAATAGACCAAGGGAACCAGAAGGCTTCTGCAGAAGAAAATGCAGCGATAAGAAATGTGTCAAATGGACACTGAGTCTACAAAACATTAAGAACACCTTTGCCCTTAGAATAGCCTCAATTCATTGGGGTACGAACTCTACAAGGTGTCAAAAGCCTTCCACAGGGATGCTGGCCCATGTTGACTCCAACTCTTCCCCCAGTTGTCCAGTTGGCTGGATGTCCTTTGGGTGGTGTTGCATTCTTGATAACCACCAGAAACTGTTGAGCGTGAAAAACTCAGCAGTGTTGCAGTTCTTGACACAAACCGGTGCGCCTGAGAACTACTACCATACCCTGTTCAAAGGCACTTACATTTTCTGTCTTGCCCATTCACCCTCTGAATGACACACATACACAATCCATGTCTCAATTGTCTCAATGCTTAAATCCATCATAGCTTTTACCTGGTCAGTCTACATCACGAAAATAGCAGGTGTTCCTAATGTTTTGTCCAGTCAGTGTAGATATGCGACTACATGTGCCCAGGAAGCAAGCTGGTATAGAAATATAGATATACTACTACATGTACCCAGGAAGCAAGCTGGTATAGAAATATAGATATACTACTACATGTACCCAGGAAGCAAGCTGGTTTAGAAATATAGATATACTACTACATGTACCCAGGAAGCAAGCTGGTATAGAAATATAGATATACTACTACATGTACCCAGAAAGCAAGCTGGTATAGAAATATAGATATACAACTACATGTACCCAGGAAGCAAGCTGGTATAGAAATATCAAATCAAATCAAACTTTATTTGACACATACGTCGAATACAACAAGTGTAGACTTCACCGTGAAATGCTTTCTTACAAGCCCTTAACCAACAATACAGTTCAAGAAGAAGAAAATATTTACCAAGTAAACTAAAATAAAACGCAATCATAAAAAGTAACACAATAAGAATAACAATAACAAGGCTATATGCAGGGGGTACCGGTACTGAGTCAGTGTGGAGGCTATATACAGGGGGTACCGGTACTGAGTCAGTGTGGAGGCTATATGCAGGGGGTACCGGTACTGAGTCAGTGTGGAGGCTATATGCAGGGGGCAGTGTGGAGTCAGTCAGTGGAGGCTATATGCAGTCAGTGGGGGCACCGGTACTGAGTCAGTGTGGAGGCTATATAGTCAGTGGGGGCACCGGTACTGAGTCAGGTACTGAGTCAGTGTGGAGGCTATATGCAGGGGCACCGGTACTGAGTCAGTGTGGAGGCTATATACAGGGGGGCACCGGTACTGAGTCAGTGTGGAGGCTATATACAGGGGGCACTGAGTCAGTGTGGAGGTACTGAGTCAGTGTGGAGGCTATATACAGTGTGGAGGGGGCACCGGTACTGAGTCAGTGTGGAGGCTATATACAGGGGGCACCGGTAGTCTGAGTCAGTGTGGAGGCTATATACAGGGGGCACCGGTACTGAGTCAGTGTGGAGGCTATACAGGGGCACCGGTACTGAGTCAGTGGGGGCACGGTACTGAGTCAGTGTGGAGGCTATATACAGGGGGCACCGGTACTGAGTCAGTGTGGAGGCTATATACAGGGGGGGCACTGAGTCAGTGTGGAGGTACTACTGAGTCAGTACTGAGTCAGTGTGGAGGCTATATACAGGGGGCACCGGTACTGAGTCAGTGTGGAGGCTATATACAGGGGGCACTGAGTCGGTACTGAGTCAGTGTGGAGGCTATATACAGGGGGCACCGGTACTGAGTCAGTGTGGAGGCTATATACAGGGGGGCACCAGTGTGGAGGCTGAGTCAGTGTGGAGGCTATATACAGGGGGCACCGGTACTGAGTCAGTGTGGAGGCTATATACAGGGGGGGCACCTATATACAGGGGTACTGAGTCAGTGTGGAGGCTATATACAGGGGGCACCGGTACTGAGTCAGTGTGGAGGCTATACCGGTACTGAGTCAGTGTGGAGGCACCAGGGGTACTGAGTCAGTGTGGAGGCTATATACAGGGGCACCGGTACTGAGTCAGTGTGGAGGCTATATACAGGGGGGGCACTGAGTCAGGTGGAGGCTGAGTCAGTGTGGAGGCTATATACAGGGGGGCACCGGTACTGAGTCAGTGTGGAGGCTATATACAGGGGGCACCGGTAGTCTGAGGTCAGGGGGTGTGAGTCAGTGGGGTTCAGGCTAGTTGAGGTAATATGTACATGTAGGTGGGGGAGAAGTGACTCTGCATAGGTAACAAACAAACAGCGAGTAGCAGCAGTACAAGAGGAGGGGGGGTCAATGTAAATTGTCCGGTGGCGATTTTAATGAGTTGTTCAGCAGTCTAATGGCTTGGGGTAGAAGCTGTTGAGGAGACTTTTGGTCCTAGGCTCCGGTACCGCTTGCCGTGTGGTAGCAGAGAAAACAGTCTATAACTTGGGTGACTGGAGTCTCTGACAATTTTATGGGCTTTCCTCTGACAACGCCTGATATATAGGTCCTGGATGGCTGGAAGGTTGGCTCCAGTGATGTACTGGGCCGTTCGCACTACCCTCTGTAGAGCACTACCCTCTGTAGAGCACTACCCTCTGTAGTGCCTTACAACATTCGGAATGAGACTAATGTGAGGTCACATAAATAATTAATTAAGAAGACTAATTGATCAGATATTAAAATATCTGAAAAGTTGTATTAGGAA
>NW_024609807.1:285000-287500 GCF_018296145.1 Oncorhynchus tshawytscha
TAGACTTGGTATAGGACCTCAGTGGTCTGTTTTAGACTTGGTATAGGACCCCCAGTGGTTTTAGACTTGGTATAGAACCCCAGTGGTCTGTTTTAGACTTGGTATAGGAACTCCCCCAGTGGTCTGTTTTAGACTTGGTATAGGACCCCCAGTGGTTGTTTTAGACTTGTTATAGGACCCCAGTGGTCTGTTTTAGACTTGGTATAGGACCCCAGTGGTCTGTTTTCGACTTGGTATAGGACCCCCAGTGGTCTGTTTTAGACTTGGTATAGGACCCCCAGTGGTTTTAGACTTGGTATAGGACCCCCCCCAGTGGTTTTAGACTTGGTATAGGACCCCAGTGGTCTGTTTTAGACTTGGTATAGGACCCCAGTGGTTTTAGACTTGGTATATGTCTTTGACTTTGTTGTTTCCTGTCTACTGTGGGCAACAGCATGTTGTTTCCTGTCTACTGTGGGTAGCAACACGTTGTTTCCTGTCTACTGTGGGCAACAGCATGTTGTTTCCTGTCTACTGTGGGCAACGGCAAGTTGTTTCCTGTCTACTGTGGGCAACAGCATGTTGTTTCCTGTCTACTGTGGGCAACAGCATGTTGTTTCCTGTCTACTGTGGGCAACAGCGTGTTGTTTCCTGTCTACTGTGGGCAACAGCATGTTGTTTCCTGTCTACTGTGGGCAACAGCATGTTGTTTCCTGTCTACTGTGGGCAACGGCAAGTTGTTTTCTGTCTACTGTGGGCAACAGCATGTTGTTTCCTGTCTACTGTGGGCAACAGCAAGTTGTTTTCTGTCTACTGTGGGCAACAGCATGTTGTTTCCTGTCTACTCTGGGCAACAGCATGTTGTTTCCTGTCTACTGTGGGCAACGGCATGTTGTTTCCTGTCTACTGTGGGCAACAGCATGTTGTTTCCTGTCTACTGTGGGCAACAGCATGTTGTTTCCTGTCTACTGTGGGCAACAGCATGTTGTTTCCTGTCTACTGTGGGCAACAGCAAGTTGTTTTCTGTCTACTGTGGGCAACAGCATGTTGTTTCCTGTCTACTGTGGGCAACTGATTTGCCCTGCACTCTCTTCCAGTATTGGTTAACAAAGGCTATTTTCTGTATGGACTGGGTTGAAGGAGATAGGTAGCTAACACGATGACTGTATGTTACAAACCACAAGCTATACCAGGAAATTAGGGGGCTAAATTTCAGTGATCGAAAGGGAAGTGATGAACGTTAAAGCTTATGCAACAAATTGTTCAACATCTTGGAGAAACTGGGAAACAATTTAGAATGGCGAATAAGCAGTTTGATATGTCGACACAGACGGATGTAAGAACATTCTCAGTCTTATGATATCGACTTCACTTTCCCTTGTGCCTGTAAGGAGGATGTATTGCTGCAGTGATCATGTTGCAGTGGTGGACGTGTCACTTCCTCTTGGTTAGTAGTATTACAAGAGAGGATGAGGATGTAACGGAGGAATTTTAGTTCAAGTTAAAGATATCCTTAGTCAGCTGCTTGGATCTGTATTATACTCACCATGATTGTCTTAGTTATTACTCTATAACTATAACTGTTAACTAAATACTAACTTGCTTTGGTTAAAAGCAGTAGCATGCCTTGGGGCAGCAGGGTAGCCTAGTGGGGCGGCAGGGTAGTCTAGTGGGGTGACAGGGTAGCCTATTGGGGCGGCAGGGTAGCCTAGTGGGGAAGCAGGGTAGCCTAGTGGGGCAGCAGGGTAGCCTAGTGGGGGGCAGGGTAGCCAGTGGGGCGGCAGGGTAGCCTAGTGGGGGGGCAGGGTAGTCTGGTGGGGGGCAGCAGGGTAGCCTAGTGGGGCGGCAGGGTAGCCTAGTGGGGCGGCAGGGTAGCCTAGTGGGGGGGGCAGGGTAGCCCTAGTGGGGCGGCAGGGTAGCCTAGTGGGGCGGCAGGGTAGCCTGGTGGGGCGGCAGGGTAGCCTGGTGGGGCGGCAGGGTAGCCTGGTGGGGCGGCAGGGTAGCCTGGTGGGGCGGCAGGGTAGCCTAGTGGGGCGGCAGGGTAGCCTAGTGGGGCGGCAGGGTAGCCTAGTGGGGCGGCAGGGTAGCCTGGGGGGGCAGGGGCAGGGTAGCCTAGTGGGGCGGCAGGGTAGCCTGGTGGGGCGGCAGGGTAGCCTGGTGGGGCGGCAGGGTAGCCTAGTGGGGCGGCAGGGTAGCCTAGTGGGGCGGCAGGGGGCCGGCAGGGTAGCCTAGTGGGGCGGCAGGGTAGCCTAGTGGGGCGGCAGGGTAGCCTAGTGGGGTGGCAGGGTAGCCTAGTGGGGTGGCAGGGTAGCCTGGTGGGGCAGCAGGGTAGCCTGGTGGGGCAGCAGGGTAGCCTAGTGGTTAGAGCGTTGGACTAGTAACTGGAAGGTTGCAAGTTCAAAACCCCCAAGCTGACAAGGTACAAATCTGTCATTCTGCCCCTGAATAGGCAGTTAACCCACTGTTCCTAGGCTGTCATTGAAAATAAGAATTTGTTCTTAACTGACTTGCCTTGTTAAAT
>NW_024609807.1:290000-322500 GCF_018296145.1 Oncorhynchus tshawytscha
TCTCCTCCCCAGGAACAGACTTAGGGTTCAGCTCATCTCCTCCCTAGGAACAGACTTAGGGTTCAGCTCATCTCCTTCCTAGGAACAGACTTGGGGTTCAGCTCATCTCCTGCCTAGGAACAGACTTAGGGTTCAGCTCATCTCCTCCCTAGGAACAGACTTAGGGTTCAGCTCATCTCCTCCCCAGGAACAGACTTGGGGTTCAGCTCATCTCCTTCCTAGGAACAGACTTAGGGTTCAGCTCATCTCCTTCCAGGAACAGATTTGGGGTTCAGCTCATCTCCTTCCAGGAACTGGTGAGGTTATTGTAAGGATATGGTGTGTGGTTAGATATACTATTTGGTTACCTTTCATTCTAGTTCTGATGTGTTGTCTGTGAGATCAGGGATGCATGAAACATTTGCTAGACAGTACAGTGTCTTCCTCCCCCCTAACACATACACATGTATAGGATTATCTGTGTGCTGCAAGCTGTGGAGAGAACAGATGCTGAACAGTAGATGTTCTCCTCCCTAACACACATGTTGTTATTGTCTGTGTGCTGCAGAACAGAGAACATTAATGAATATATGGCTTATGTCCCAAATGGCACCCTATTCCCTAGTATAGTGCACTACTTTTGGGGGCACTAGGGAATAGGGTGGTGTTTGGGAAACGCACATCCCGCACAATGTCCTTCTTCACATACAGAACCTTCTATCAGGACCTGTGTTGTAGTCAGCCCTGTAGCAGACTTCTACCAGACCTGTGTTGTAGTCAGCCCTGTAGCAGACTTCTACCAGACCTGTGTTGTAGTCAGCCCTGTAGCAGACTTCTACCAGACCTGTGTTGTAGTCAGCCCTGTAGCAGACTTCTACCAGACCTGTGTTGTAGTTAGCAGACTTCTACCAGACCTGTGTTGTAGTCAGCCCTGTAGCAGACTTCTACCAGACCTGTGTTGTAGTCAGCCCTGTAGCAGACTTCTACCAGACCTGTGTTGTAGTCAGCCCTGTAGCAGACTTCTACCAGACCTGTGTTGTAGTCAGCCCTGTAGCAGACTTCTACCAGACCTGTGTTGTAGTCAGCCCTGTAGCAGACTTCTACCAGACCTGTGTTGTAGTCAGCCCTAGCAGATTTCAATCAGACCAGATTTCTACCAGACCTGTGTTGTAGTCAGCCCTGTAGCAGCAGACCTGTGTTGTAGTCAGCCCTGTAGCAGACTTCTATCAGACCTGTGTTGTAGTCAGCCCTGTAGCAGACTTCTACCAGACCTGTGTTGTAGTCAGCCCTGTAGCAGACTTCTACCAGACCAGACCTGTGTTACCAGTAGTAGTCAGCCCTGTAGCAGCCCTGTAGCAGACTTCTACCAGACCTGTGTTGTAGTCAGCCCTGTAGCAGACTTCTACCAGACCTGTGTTGTAGTCAGCCCTGTAGCAGACTTCTACCAGACCTGTGTTGTAGTCAGCCCTGTAGCAGACTTCTACCAGACCTGTGTTGTAGTCAACCCTGTAGCAGATTTCTACCAGACCTGTGTTGTAGTCAGCCCTGTAGCAGACGAACACAGTAGACGAACATGAACACACTCCCTGCACAGGACAGGGGTCTTGGCTAAATGATATTTATACTCCTCAGTTATCATCACAAATTCACTAAAGCCCATTGAAGCGTGTGTATTTTTGCTGCAAGGAGGTGGTCAGTCTATAGAAAATACATTCCTGATCCTCACCAAGAGCCACAAGGGACATATAATCATTAATAGTACAGTAGGCTTATACTCTCTCAGCAGGCTTATACTCTCTCAGTAGGCTTATACTCTCTCTGTAGGCTTATACTCTCTCTGTAGGCTTATACTCTCTCAGCAGGCTTATACTCTCTCAGTAGGCTTATACTCTCACTGTAGGCTTATACTCTCTCTGTAGGCTTATACTCTCTCTGTAGGCTTATACTCTCTCTGTAGGCTTATACTCTCTCTGTAGGCTTATACTCTCTCAGTAGGCTTATACTCTCTCAGTAGGCTTATACTCTCTCTGTAGGCTTATACTCTCTCTGTAGGCTTATACTCTCTCAGTAGGCTTATACTCTCTCAGTAGGCTTATACTCTCTCAGTAGGCTTATACTCTCTCAGTAGGGTTATACTCTCTCAGTAGGCTTATACTCTCTCAGTAGGCTTATACTCTCTCTGTAGGCTTATACTCTCTCAATAGGCTTATACTCTCTCAGTAGGCTCAGTGTACATACAGTATGTTATTCTGCCAAAGCTACAGTGGGATTTCCTCCTCATATACTATATCTGACCTCTGACCTCTTAGTACCAGGATGAAGAAACATGAAGAACCTCCCTGGCTGTGAGGTCTTAGTACCAGGATGAGGAGACATGAAGAACCTCCCTGGCTGTGAGGTCTTTATACATACCAGGATGAGGGCTTATCCCTGGCTCTCAGTAGGCTCAGTGTACATACAGTATGTTATTCTGCCAAAGCTACAGTGGGATTTCCTCCTCATATACTATATCTGACCTCTGACCTCTTAGTACCAGGATGAAGAAACATGAAGAACCTCCCTGGCTGTGAGGTCTTAGTACCAGGATGAGGAGACATGAAGAACCTCCCTGGCTGTGAGGTCTTAGTACCAGGATGAGGAGACATGAAGAACCTCCCTGGCTGTGAGGTCTTAGTACCAGGATGAGGAGACATGAAGAACCTCCCTGGCTGTGAGGTCTTAGTACCAGGATGAGGAGACATGAAGAACCTCCCTGGCTGTGAGGTCTTAGTACCAGAATGAGGAGACATGAAGAACCTCCCTGGCTGTGAGGTCTTAGTACCAGAAGGAGGAGACATGAAGAACCTCCCTGGCTGTGAGGTCTTAGTACCAGAACCTCCCTGGCTGTGAGGAGACATGAAGAACCTCCCTGGCTGTGAGGTCTTAGTACCAGGATGAGGAGACATGAAGAACCTCCTGGCTGTGAGGGTACCTGAGGAGTGAAGAACCTCCCTGGCTGTGAGGTCTTAGTACCAGGATGAGGAGAATGAAGAACCTCCCTGGCTGTGAGGTCTTAGTACCAGGATGAGGAGATGAAGAACCTCCCTGGCTGTGAGGTCTTAGTACCAGAATGAGGAGACATGGGCTACATCCCCATTCTCCTGAAGTGTGAACTTGTACACTTTCTTTCATGGATTTATTAACAATGGAAACTCCCTCCTGCCAATGCTTCTACCAATCCTATCCCTTTAAATCCTTGATGGGTGTGTGCAAGGGTGGAAAACTGGGATGTAGCCATACACAGGGAGTCAACAGAGAGACAGCACCACACTGTACCACGTGTCCACCATCACAACTACACACACACACACACACACACACACACACACACACACACACACACACACACACACACACACACACACACACACACACACACACACACACACACACACACACACACACACACACACACACACACACACACAACCAATGTACAGCTGTAGTGGCACCCAGTCAACCCCTCATCTCCCTGGTTGGTCCTAGTTGGCTACGGCTGGCTGGCATATAAAGGCTCTTTATGGACGAGAGGGTGTGTGTGTGTGTGTGTGTGTGTGTGTGTGTGTGTGTGTGTGTGTGTGTGTGTGTGTGTGTGTGTGTGTGTGTGTGTGTGTGTGTGTGTGAATGGGAGACCAGCACAGCCTAGCATCCAACCTTTGACCTCTCTATGTCAAACGATTGAGGCTGGCGCCTGGCCGTGACTAAACAGGGTCGTGTTCAATAGGGACAAAACAGGAGAACATTTTGAAACTGGGGAGGTTTTATCTGGACTAGTCCAATAAGAATGCACATTTGCGTGCTGTTTTGGAACGTTATGCCCCACTGAACATGACCCTGGCTTGTGATTGGTCAATACAGTAGTAGCAATGCTACTGTCTACACACAACAACAAAAAACATGAGTATTTGTTCAGTCAGCTTATCTTTATAACTTTTACAACAAGCATTTTGCTACACACGTGAATGTGAGCAATAAAATGTGATTTGATTTGATTTGAACTACAAAGACCCATAAAGCTGTAGGAAGCCCCAGTCTTTCAGTCCATCACCCAGGATATTAGACTTGACAACTAGACATATTAACTGGATCCCTGGAATGTCTGCCACTTTGCCTTTTCCCAGAAAAAGGGGAAGGAGTATCATTTTTCTTCCCTCAAAAAAGCTTGATCTTGGTGTTTTTCAAAGCAGGATGTAGTGAGGCTCTCTGTTGAAGCTGAACTTTGCAGCACAGCTTTTAGACCTGTACAAACAGACAGTTGTTTGACATACCTGGGTTGGTTGTGGCCTCTGATAATTGAAAAGCTTTACTGTCAACTCAAAGCCCTCCCCTTTCCCTCTCTGCCTTCTGCCTTCCAGAATTACCGGAACGTTCTAGCTCCAGGCTCTGGAGATATTAGAATCCATTGTGTTGTGGGGACTCTTTTCTGTCTCAGTGCAGATAATTATAGCTATGGTTGGTTTTCCTCTTTTTGCTGACTGTGAAAGAAACTAGTATATTTTAGTTTCTGCATAACTTAGGGGCTCAGGATGAGCTTCTGTGTGTCTGTGTATTGAAAAGAGGAACAAATTAACAAAAATTACCTTCAAATGTGAAGTTCGTATTTATTTTATTTTTCCAGTTAATAATCAGTTTGAGGATTGCGGAGACGAGGACGAGGTTGGCTCTACCTTGACCCTGCGGCTAGCGCTGTTTGATCATAGTTGATCCGGATGTTCCCTCGGGCTGACAGGGCAACTCAAACAAAGTCAGTCTCCCTACGTCCCAGATAGCGTGCTATTCCTTACATAGTGCACCGTGGGCCCTGGTCAAAAGTAGTGCACTATGCAGGGCATAGGGTGCCATTGTCTGCTTTAGCAGCCCTGTGACTGTTCCAACAGGTGGCTTGAACACACAGATTTATCATCTACAATTATCAACGCCTCTGACCCTGACCTGCCTATAACCTGTCTATGACCTGCCTATAATCTTTCTATGACCTGCCTATAACCTGTCTATGACCTGACTATGACCTGTCTATAACCTGTCTATGACCTGTATATGACCTGCCTATAACCTGTCTATGACCTGACTATGACCTGTCTATAACCTGTCTATGACCTGCCTATAATCTGTCTATGACCTGCCTATAACCTGTCTATGACCTGACTATGACCTGTCTATAACCTGTCTATGACCTGTCTATGACCTGCCTATAATCTGTCTATGACCTGCCTATAACCTGTCTATGACCTGACTATGACCTGTCTATAACCTGTCTATGACCTGTCTATGACCTGCCTATAACCTGTCTATAACCTGTCTATGACCTGCCTATAACCTGTCTATGACCTGACTATGACCTAACTGGGACCTAACTGGTTAAAGGCCCACTCCTTCATTGGTAAACAACAAAGCAGTAGCCCTGTGTCACGCCTGGACCTTAGAGATCCTCATTATTCTCTATGTTTGGTTAGGTCAGTGTGTGACTCGGGTGGGAAAGTCGTTTTCTATTTCTTTGTTGTTTTTGCCTAGTGTGGTTCCCAATCAGAGGCAGCTGTCTATCGTTGTCTCTGATTGGGGATCATATTTAAGTTGTCATTTTCCGTTTGGGATTTGTGGGATCTTGTTTTCTGTTTAGTTGCTGTTGCCTTATAGAACTGTGCGCTTTTGTTTTTTTTGTCTTTGTTATTTTTGTTTGGTGTCATCAATAAAAATACAATGTACGCCTACCACGCTGCGCCTTGGTCTGCTCAATCTGCCAACGAGAGCCGCTACACCCTACCACGCTGCGCCTTGGTCTGCTCAATCTGCCAACGAGAGCCGCTACACCCTACCACGCTGCACCTTGGTCTACTCAATCTGCCAACGAGAGCCGCTACACCCCACCACGCTGCGCCTTGGTCTGCTCAATCTGCCAACGAGCCGCTACACCCCACCACGCTGCACCTTGGTCTGCTCAATCTGCCAACGAGAGCCGCTACACCCTACCACGCTGCACCTTGGTCTACTCAATCTGCCAACGAGCCGCTACACCCCACCACGCTGCACCTTGGTCTACTCAATCTGCCAACGAGAGCCGCTACACCCCACCACGCTGCGCCTTGGTCTGCTCAATCTGCCAACGAGAGCTGCTACACCCTACCACGCTGCACCTTGGTCTACTCAACCTGCCAACGAGAGCCGCTACACCCTACCACGCTGCGCCTTGGTCTACTCAATCTGCCAACGAGAGCCGCTACACCCTACCACTTTGTTGGTATAAAACAGAGGGTTGGTGTTGGAGAAATGTAACTTTGAAATGCATAAATTAATCATTGACTATTATCAGCATCTCTCATACGAGAACCAGACGATGCTGACCTTACCGTGACCTGACTACTGTATGATCTCTCAGGATAACTGATGTTAAACGTCCAGCTGACCAACAACTCATTGTTTTCATCATTTTACGTTTTAATTAGTTAATTTACAAGAACGCTGAATTCCTAGAATGTAAAGGGAGAAGAATTGCGAGAAGGCATTCCAGATCCTGTGTCTGAGAGCTCTGTTTGTTGATGTTTTGTGTATGTTGTACATACGTTTTGAACATGAATCTCTTCTGAGAACAGGTAGCTATTTAACCCTAAACCAACACATGGCCACGACCCTATATAGACTACATACCAGCATTGCCTTCAGTTAGCAGATTGTTCTGTAAGTGTAAGATTGGAGACATTCTAAGATTCTTCTGTGGTTAGGTCTCAATAGGAATCTCCATTCTGGGTTTGTGGCCTTAGTTGTTTATATACAACAGTGGGCCTTCTGTCTAACCTAGCATGGTTCAGTAGACAAAACACTGAAATAGCAGATCTGTATTTGTTGACCAAATAGACGCAAATACGACATGAAACCACACGAGGATGGTTTGTTGAATGAACACTGAGAGACCATAGAGGTTCAACAACCTAATAATATTGACTGGGAGGGAAGAGAGATAATGTATCTACTATACTCTGGTTTAGAGACCCACCAGGGTTTTACTGACTGGTTCATCATTTGGCTGAAAGAGACAGGGTTTTATTGACTGGTTCATCATTTGGCTGAAAGAGATGGGGTTTTACTGACTGGTTCATCATTTGGCTGAAAGAGACAGGGTGTTACTGACTGGTTCATCATTTGGCTGAAAGAGACAGGGTTTTGTTACTCTGGTTTAGAGACCCACCAGGGTTTTACTGACTGGTTCATCATTTGGCTGAAAGAGACAGGGTTTTACTGACTGGTTCATCATTTGGCTGAAAGAGACAGGGTTTTACTGACTGGTTCATCATTTGGCTGAAAGAGACAGGGTTTTGTTACTCTGGTTTAGAGACCCACCAGGGTGTTACTGACTGGTTCATTATTTGGCTGAAAGAGACAGGGTTTTACTGACTGGTTCATCATTTGGCTGAAAGAGACAGGGTTTTGTTACTCTGGTTTAGAGACCCACCAGGGTTTTACTGACTGGTTCATCATTTGACTGAAAGAGACAGGGTTTTACTGACTGGTTCATCATTTGGCTGAAAGAGACGGGGTTTACTGACTGGTTCATCATTTGGCTGAAAGAGACAGGGTTTTACTGACTGGTTCATCATTTGGCTGAAAGAGACAGGGTTTTGTTACTCTGGTTTTTAGACTGGATCATTTGGCTGAAAGAGACACTGACTGGGTTTTGAAAGAGACTGACTGGTTCATCATTTGGCTGAAAGAGACAGGGTTTTGTTACTCTGGTTTTTTACTGACTGGTTCATCATTTGACTGAAAGAGACAGGGTTTTACTGACTGGTTCATCATTTGGCTGAAAGAGACAGGGTTTTGTTACTCTGGTTTAGAGACCCACCAGGGTGTTACTGACTGGTTCATCATTTGCCTGAAAGAGACATGGTTTTATTGACTGGTTCATCATTTGGCTGAAAGAGACGGGGTTTTACTGACTGGTTCATCATTTGGCTGAAAGAGACAGGGTTTTACTGACTGGTTCATCATTTGGCTGAAAGAGACAGGGTTTTACTGACTGGTTCATCATTTGGCTTAAAGAGACAGGGTTTTGTTACTCTGGTTTAGAGACCCACTAGGGTTTTACTGACTGGTTCCTCATTTAGAGACAGGGTTTTGTTACTCTGGTTTAGAGACCCACTAGGGTTTTACTGACTTGTTCCCCATTTAGAGACAGGGTTTTGTTGCCTTTTCAGTTGCCAGTTGTATTCCACTCCCAGTGCTGTTGTGGGGGGGGATTTACTGAAAAAACCCTGAATAACACACTTGTTTGTCTGCCTGGCCTTGCCCTGCCTGGTGCCCTGCATTTCTTAAAAAGGCTCTGCCAGGTTTTCAGCATTTTTAGTTTGAGTTCCACACAAGGCACAGTTTTTGCTTGGCCATCAGGGAAGGCACAGGGAAGGCACAGGGAAGGTACACAGACAGAGAGAGATAGGAAAATAGGGATAAAATAGCTTAAATTGGTAGATTACTTTGCCACAAGCTCAGGGCCCTTAAAGATCTGGTAGCTGTCTTGACTTCCATGATGTCAACAACAAGAGGACGCGCAGAACGGCAGGTTAGTACTAAATCTCACTGGCCTGATAATGATGGGATGGTGGTCAGTTCAGAGGAGCTCTCTGTCCTCTGTATACTCTCTCTCTCTCTGTCTCTCTCTGTCTCTCTCTCTCTGTCTCTCTCTGTCTCTCTCTCTCTCTCCTCTCTCTCTCTCCTCTCTGTCTCTCTCTGTCTCTCTGTCTGTCTGTCTCTGTCTCTGTCTCTCTCTCTCTCTGTCTCTATGTCTCTCTGTCTCTCTCTGTCCTCTGGATACTCTCTCTCTCTGTCTCTCTGTCTCTCTCTGTCTCTCTGTCTCTCTCTCTCTCTCTCTCTGTCTCTCTGTCTCTCTCTCTCTCTCTCTGTCTTTTTGTCTCTCTCTCTCTCTCTCTCTCTCTCTGTCTCAATCTATCTCTCTCTCTTTCTTCTCTCTTGTTCATTTGTTCATTGCTGTGACAGTGGTGTGGTATGTTCCAGGTATTTGGGAGAGACAGAGATCAGAGCGTGCCTCCTTCCCTCCTTCCCTCTCTCTGTCTCTCTCTACTCTAAGGGAGTGAGGCTCATGACATCCATCAAATATCCATTAGGACCTGGCTGCTAAGACAGGGCTGCAGGGGCTTTAATGTACCTCTGGATCAACAGAGCATGTGCCTAACAATCCACTGGGACGGGGCTCCGGGAATTATCACGGCATTCCTCCAGGAGAGGGGAGGGAGAGGGGAGGGGGGGGGGGGGGGAGGGGGAGAGGGAGAGAGGGGAGAGGAGAGGGAGAGGGAGAGGGAGAGGGAGGGGAGGGGGAGGGAGGAGGGAGAGGGAGAGGGAGAGGGAGAGGGAGAGGGAGGGAGAGGGAGAGGGAGGGGGGGGAGGGGGAGGGAGGGGAGAGGGGGAGAGGGGGAGAGGGAGGGAGAGGGAGGGGAGAGGGGGGGGGGGGGAGGGAGGGAGAGGGAGAGGGGAGGGAGAGGGAGGGAGAGGGGGAAGAGGGAGGGGGGAGGGGGGGGGAGGGGGAAAGGGGAGGGGGGGGGGAAGGGGGAGGGGGAGAGGGAGTTCTTTATCCTTTTCTCACACTCTCTCTTCTATCCTCTGTATCTCTTTCTTTCTCTGTCGTTTCTCTCTCTGTGCTCTTGACTAGAATACAGCATATATACAGTGGGGCAAAAAAGTATTTAGTCAGCCACCAATTGTGCAAGTTCTCCCACTTAAAAAGACGAGAGAGGCCTGTAATTTTCATCATAGGTACACTTCAACTATGACAGACAAAATGAGAAAAAAAATCCAGAAAATCACATTGTAGGATTTTTAATGAATTTATTTGCAAATTATGGTGGAAAATAAGTATTTGGTCACCTACAAACAAGCAAGATTTCTGGCTCTCACAGACCTGTAACTTCTTCTTTAAGAGGCTCCTCTGGCCTCCACTCGTTACCTGTATTAATGGCACCTGTTTGAACTTGTTATCAGTATAAAAGACACCTGTCCACAACCTCAAAGTCACACTCCAAACTCCACTATGGCCAAGACCAAAGAGCTGTCAAAGGACACCAGAAACAAAATTGTAGACCTGCACCAGGCTGGGAAGACTGAATCTGCAATAGGTAAGCAGCTTGGTTTGAAGAAATCAACTGTGGGAGCAATTATTAGAAAATGGAAGACATAGAAGACCACTGATAATCTCCCTCAATCTGGGGCTCCAAGCAAGATCTCACCCCATGGGGTCAAAATGATCACAAGAACGGTGAGCAAAAATCCCAGAACCACAAGGGGGGACCTAGTGAATGACCTGCAGAGAGCTGGGACCAAAGTAACAAAGCATACCATCAGTAACACACTACGCCGCCAGGGACTCAAATCCTGCAGTGCCAGACGTGTCCCCCTGCTTAAGCCAGTACATGTCCAGGCCCGTCTGAAGTTTGCTAGAGAGCATTTGGATGATCCAGAAGAAGATTGGGAGAATGTCATATGGTCAGATGAAACCAAAATATAACTTTTTGGTAAAAACTCAACTCATGTTTGGAGGACATGGAATGCTGAGTTGCATCCAAAGAACACCATACCTACTGTGAAGCATGGGGGTGGAAACATCATGCTTTGGGGCTGTTTTTCTGCAAAGGGACCAGGACGACTGATCCGTGTCAAGGAAAGAATGAATGGGGCCATGTATCGTGAGATTTTGAGTGAAAACCTCCTTCCATCAGCAAGGGCATTGAAGATGAAACGTGGCTGGGTCTTTCAGCATGACAATGATCCCAAACACACCGCCTGGGCAACGAAGGAGTGGCTTCGTAAAAAGCATTTTAAGGTCCTGGAGTGGCCTAGCCAGTCTCCAGATCTCAACCCCATAGAAAATCTTTGGAGGGAGTTGAAAGTCCGTGTTGCCCAGCAACAGCCCCAAAACATCACTGCTCTAGAGGAGATCTACATAGAGGAATGGGCCAAAATACCAGCAACAGTGTGTGAAAACCTTGTGAAGACTTACAGAAAACATTTGACCTCTGTCATTGCCTACAAAGTATTGAGATAAACTTTTGTTATTGACCAAATACTTATTTTCCACCATAATTTGCAAATAAATTCATAAAAAATCCGACAATGTGATTTTCTGGATTTTTTTTCTCATTTTGTCTGTCATAGTTGAAGTGTACCTATGATGAAAATTACAGGCCTCTCTCATCTTTTTAAGTGGGAGAACTTGTACAATTGGTGGCTCACTAAATACTTTTTTGCCCGACTGTATATACAGTGCCTTGCGAAAGTATTCGGCCCCCTTGAACTTTGCGACCTTTTGCCACATTTCAGGCTTCAAACATAAAGATATAAAACTGTATTTTTTTGTTAAGAATCAACAACAAGTGGGACACAATCATGAAGTGGAACGACATTTATTGGATATTTCAAACTTTTTTAACAAATCAAAAACTGAAAAATTGGGCGTGCAAAATTATTCAGCCCCTTTACTTTCAGTGCAGCAAACTCTCTCCAGAAGTTCAGTGAGGATCTCTGAATGATCCAATGTTGACCTAAATGACTAATGATGATAAATACAATCCACCTGTGTGTAATCAAGTCTCCGTATAAATGCACCTGCACTGTGCAACTTTAAAAAAGTTTGAAATATCCAATAAATGTCGTTCCACTTCATGATTGTGTCCCACTTGTTGTTGATTCTTCACAAAAAAATACAGTTTTATATCTTTATGTTTGAAGCCTGAAATGTGGCAAAAGGTCGCAAAGTTCAAGGGGGCCGAATACTTTCGCAAGGCACTGTATGTAAGTGGGTAAAACAGTTTGTAAACATTATTTAAGTGCCCAGTGTTCATTTATGTACATAGGGCAGCATTCTCTAAGGTGCAGGGTAGCTTCAGTTATCTTTATGTAACTATAGGGTGCAGATTTAGTCTGTGGCCGACTGAGCCACGCTGGGACAGAACTCAAGAGGAGGGTGTGTGAAACTCAAGTGTGTGAAACTCAAGTGTGTGCATACATGAGACAATGAAAGAGCTTTTGTTAAGGAGTTTCAGTCTGTATAGTATTGTTTTCTCTCTCTCCGAGTGGGAGCTACAGTACAGTGTACAGTAATTATCTATATCCCGCCTTCATATTTCGACATCCCAAGTGGTGCAGCGGTCTAAGGCACTGCTTTGCAGTGCTAAAGGCGTCACTACAGACACCCTGGTTAGATTCCAGGCTGTATCCCAACCAGCCGTGATTGGGAGTCCCATAGGGTTGGCACACAGTTGGCCCAGCATCGTCCGGGTTTGGCCCAGCGTCGTCCGGGTTTGGTCCAGCGTCGTCCGGGTTTGGCCCAGCGTCGTCCAGGTTTGGCCCAGCGTCGTCCGGGTTTGGCCCAGTGTCATCCGGGTTTGGCCCAGCGTCTTTAGGGTTTGGCCCAGCGTCGTTAGGGTTTGGTCCAGCGTTGTCCGGGTTTGGTCCAGCGTCGTTAGGGTTTGGCCCAGCGTCGTCCGGGTTTGGCCCAGCGTCGTTAGAGTTTGGTCCAGTGTCGTCCGGGTTTGGCCCAGCGTCGTCCGGGTTTGGCCCAGCGTCGTCCGGGTTTGGCCCAGCGTCGTTAGGGTTTGGCCCAGCGTCGTTAGGGTTTGGCCCAGCGTCGTTAGGGTTTGGCCCAGCGTCGTCCGGGTTTGGTCCAGCGTCGTTAGGGTTTGGCCCAGCGTCGTCCGGGTTTGGCCGGTGTAGCCATCATCTTAAATAAGAATTTCTTCTAGTTAAATTATGGTTAAATAAATAAAAATATATAATAATTAATATCTAATGTACACGTCTCTCTCTCTGTGTGTGTGTGTGTGTGAGCTATAGTACAGTGCTGTAATTCTCAATTTCCTGCTCTCATGTCTAATGTACACGTCTCTCTCATCCCACAATGCAGCTGTTCTTCCTGTGTTCTTCCTCTACTTTAGACCAGAGCCCTATTCTCTAAATAGTGCACTACTTTAGACCAGAGCCCTATTCCCTATATAGTGCACTACTTTAGACCAGAGCCCTATTCCCTACATAGTGCACTACTTTAGACCAGAGCCCTATCCCTATATATAGTGCACTACTTTAGACCCAGAGCCCTATCCCTATATATAGTGCACTACTTTAGACCAGAGCCCTATCCCAATATATAGTGCACTACTTTAGACCAGAGCCCTATGGGAGATGAGATGCTATTTGGGACTCAACCATTATTTGTCATGATAGTCCAAGGGCTTGTTGAAGCTCGTCAAATCACTTGATGTCAGCGATCGGCAAACATTTGACCGGTACCAGTGTAGTAAGCAACAATTAGCCATTAGCCCTTTCTGACCCCTAGCTATGATTAGGTGTTAGCCCTTTCTGACCCCTAGCTATGATTAGCTGTTAGCCCTTTCTGACCCCTATCAATGATTAGCTGTTAGCCCTTTCTGACCCCTAGCTATGATTAGCTGTTAGCCTTGCCTAGCCTAGCTATGTTAGCAGAATGGAGAGGGGTGATCCTGGTTAATCTTCGAGGAGTGAAGCTGTCTATGGTGCAGTGTGGAGGGTGAAGGAGGAGTGCAGCTGTCTATGGTGCAGTGTGGAGGGTGAGGAGGAGTGAAGCTGTCTATGGTGCAGTGTGGAGGGCGAGGAGGAGTGAAGCTGTCTATGTTGCAGTGTGGAGGGTGAAGGAGGAGTGCAGCTGTCTATGTTGCAGTGTGGAGGGTGAGGAGGAGTGAAGCTGTCTATGGTGCAGTGTGGAGGGTGAGGAGGAGTGAAGCTGTCTATGGTGCAGGGACCTTCTTGTTGCTCCATCCTGGACTAGAACCAGAGACCATCTCGTTGCTTCATCCTGGACTAGAATCAGGGACCATCTTGTTGCTTCATCCTGGACTAGAACCAGAGATCCTCCCGTTGCTCCATCCTGGACTAGAACCAGGGACCCTCTCGTTGCTCCATCCTGGACTAGAATCAGGGACCATCTCGTTGCTTCATCCTGGACTAGAACCAGAGATCCTCCCGTTGCTCCATCCTGGACTAGAACCAGAGACCCTCTTGTTGCTCCATCCTGGACTAGAACCAGGGACCCTCTCGTTGCTCCATCCTGGACTAGAACCAAGGACCCTCTCGTTGCTCCATCCTGGACTAGAACCAGAGACGTTGCTCCACCCTGGACTAGAACCAGATACCCTCTCGTTGCTCCATCCTGGACTAGAACCAGAGACCCTCTAGAACCAGAGTTGCTCCATCCTGGATAGAATAGAACCAGGGACCCTCTCGTTGCTCCATCCTGGACTAGAACCAGAGACCCTCTCGTTGCTCCATCCTGGACTAGAACCAGAGATCCTCTAGAATCGTTGCTCCATCCTGGACTAGAACCAGAGACCCTCTCGTTGCTCCATCCTGGACTCAGAACCAGGGACCCTCTCGTTGCTCCATCCTGGACTAGAACCAGAGACCCTCTCGTTGCTCCATCTTGGACTAGAATCAGAGACCATCTCGTTGCTCCACCCTGGACTAGAACCAGATACCCTCTCATTGCTCCATCCTGGACTAGAACCAGAGACCCTCTCGTTGCTCCATCCTGGACTAGAACCAGGGACCCTCTCGTTGCTCCATCCTGGACTAGAATCAGGGACCATCTCATTGCTCCATCCTGGACTAGAACCAGATACCCTCTCGTTGCTCCATCCTGGACTAGAACCAGAGACCCTCTCGTTGCTCCATCCTGGACTCAAACCAGGGACCCTCTCGTTGCTCCATCCTGGACTAGAATCAGGGACCATCTCGTTGCTCCATCCTGGACTAGAACCAGAGACCCTCTTGTTGCTCCATCCTGGACTAGAATCAGGGACCATCTCGTTGCTCCATCCTGGACTAGAACCAGAGACCCTCTTGTTGCTCCACCCTGGACTAGAACCAGGGACCCTCTCGTTGCTCCATCCTGGACTAGAACCAGGGACCCTCTCATTGCTCCATCCTGGACTAGAACCAGAGACCCTCTTGTTGCTCCATCCTGGACTAGAACCAGAGACCCTCTCATTGCTCCATCCTGGATTAGAACCAGGGACCCTCTCGTTTCTCCATCCTGGACTCGAACCAGAGACCCTCTCGTTGCTCCATCCTGGACTTGAACCACTCTGAGATGCTTCGTGAATACAGGCCCAGGATAATTTGCTAGCACCACTCTGTTATAATTCGATGAAAGGCTAGAACATCTCAGCACCACCAGCCTCGTGTCATGTCTCTCTGAGAGACCGTGTCAAGTCTGAACTTGATTATCCTCTGCTTATTACCACTCAGTATAGTCTGTGTGGTGACCCGGGAGAATCACAGTTTAGTGTAAATTACAGTATGTGCTGTGTCATCTTGTGTAATTCTGTTGGCCAGGACATTCCAGGAGGGGCCTTTAGGAATTTATCATTAATCCACAAGGAGATATTTTTAAACAGTTGGAGACTTTAAGGTCACCCTGAGGTCACTTATTTTGAACAGACAGTAAAGTTGGGCTCTTTCACTTTGACAGAGTATTACTGTAAGGTAACTTTGACCTTTGATCCTGAAGTAATTCTTCAGTTGGTTCCTGAACAGGTTGAGTACATAATCTAAATCAAATCAAATCAAATCAAATCAAATCTAACGTTATATATGGCTTCCAGTCATACGATCCTGTCACCTGTCAGGAGACTGCAGGGGCTGAGCCTGATTTTATATCTCCTGTATGGTTTAGTTGAGTTTAGGTTGAGGGTAGCTAACTAATTGTGTTGGTTGACGTGGTGTCTCCCCATGACAACATAAGAGAAGACACCAACTGTCAGATGAGAGTGGCTGATTGTGTTGATGTTTGAGTTCAGTATAGGTTGTGTTCAGTATAGGTTGAGTTCGGTATAGGTTGAGTTCAGTATAGGTTGAGTTCAGTATAGGTTGAGTTCAGTATAGGTTGAGTTCAGCAAAGGTTGAGTTCAGTATAGGTTGAGTTCAGTATAGGTTGAGTTCAGTATAGGTTGAGTTCAGTATAGGTTGAGTTCAGTATAGGTTGAGTTCAGTATAGGTTGAGTTCAGTATAGGTTGAGTTCAGTATAGGTTGAGTTCAGTATAGGTTGAGTTTGGTATTGGTTGAGTTCGGTATAGGTTGAGTTCAGTATAGGTTGAGTTCAGTATAGGTTGAGTTCAGTATAGGTTGAGTTCGGTATAGGTTGAGTTCAGTATAGGTTGAGTTCAGTATAAGTTGAGTTCAGTATAGGTTGAGTGTATCTAACTACCAGTATATGTTTAGGCTGAATGGTTGACTTGGTGTCTCCCCAGGACCACTAACCCCTGTCCTACTGTCCCTGATTCACGGGTTGGGTATAGGTTCAGGTTGAGTTGAGTTAATTAGCTCTTTTGGCCAAACGTTTTGTTAGTGTCTTAATGTCCTCCACAACCAGTACCCTGTCCCTTGTCTCTGTCTTAATGTCCCCCCACAACCAGTACCCTGTCCCTTGTCTCTGTCTTAATGTCCCCCCACAACCAGTACCCTGTCCATTGTGTCTGTCTTAATGTCCCCCACAACCAGTCCCTTGTCTCTGTCTTAATGTCCCCCACAACCAGTACCCTGTCCCTTGTCTTCATCTTAATGTCCCCCACAACCAGTACCCTACCCCTTGTCTCTGTCTTAATGTCCCCCACAACCCAGTACCCTGTCCCTTGTCTCTGTCTTAATGTCCCCCACAACCAGTACCCTGTCCCTTGTCTCTGTCTTAATGTCCCCCACAACCAGTACCCTGTCCCTTGTCTCTGTCTTAATGTCCCCCACAACCAGTACCCTGTCCCTTGTCTCTGTCTTAATGTCCCCCACAACCAGTACCCTGTCCCTTGTCTCTGTCTTAATGTCCCCCACAACCAGTACCCTGTCCCTTGTCTCTGTCTTAATGTCCCCCACAACCAGTACCCTGTCCCTTGTCTCTGTCTTAATGTCCCCCACAACCAGTACCCCTGTCCCTTGTCTCTGTCTTAATGTCCCCCACAACCAGTACCCCTGTCCCTTGTCTCTGTCTTAATGTCCCCCCCACCAGTACCCCTGTCCCTTGTCTCTGTCTTAATGTCCCCTCACAACCAGTACCCTGTCCCTTGTCTCTGTCTTAGTGTCCCCTCACAACCAGTACCCTGTCCCTTGTCTCTGTCTTAATGTCCCCTCACAACCAGTACCCCTGTCCCTTGTCTCTGTCTTAATGTCCCCCCACAACCTGTCCCTTGTCTCTGCCATGCGTCCTCTACTTCTAGTACCTCCAGAAATAGCTCCTAGCCTCCCCTGGCTTCTCCTGGTCAGTCGACACATTCTGAGTGTCCCTGGGAAGTATAGAGAGATGCTCAGCATTTCTCAGAACAACCCAGCCAAACCCAGCCAGTCCCCATTCAGACCCAGCCCTACTGGCACTGTGGTGACACTGTGACCCACTACTGACACACTGAGCAGGAAACCCTGCCACAGCAGAACAGATACCTCTACTAAAATATTAGTCATTAGCAATACTGGACATCTGAGTTGTAGGCTATGCTGATGTACTAACACCCCTACCAGATGATCTATATTCCACCCATTTTGTCCAGTTTACCAGTCTAGTTGGGCTATTCCACCCATTTGGTCCAGTTTACCAGTCTAGTTTGGCTATTCCACCCATTTGGTCCAGTTTACCAGTCTAGTTGAACTATTCCACCCATTTGGTCCAGTTTACCAGTCTATACTCTCCAAATATTAGTCATTCCAATACTGGACAGTCTGAGTTTCCTGATTCTAACACCCCTACCAGATGATCTATATTCCACCCATTTTGTCCAGTTTACCAGTCTAGTTGGGCTATTCCACCCATTTGGTCCAGTTTACCAGTCTAGTTTGGCTATTCCACCCATTTGGTCCAGTTTACCAGTCTAGTTGAACTATTCCACCCATTTGGTCCAGTTTACCAGTCTAGTTGGACTATTCCACCCATTTGGTCCAGTTTACCAGTCTAGTTGGACTATTCCACCCATTTGGTCCAGTTTACCAGTCTAGTTGGACTATTCCACCCATTTGGTCCAGTTTACCAGTCTAGTTGGACTTTTCCACCCATTTGGTCCAGTTTACCAGTCTAGTTGGGCTATTCCACCCATTTGGTCCAGTTTACCAGTCTAGTTGGACTTTTCCACCCATTTGGTCCAGTTTACCAGTCTAGTTGGACTTTTCCACCCATTTGGTCCAGTTTACCAGTCTAGTTTGGCTATTCCACCCATTTGGTCCAGTTTACCAGTCTAGTTGAACTATTCCACCCATTTGGTCCAGTTTACCAGTCTAGTTGGACTATTCCACCCATTTGGTCCAGTTTACCAGTCTAGTTGGACTATTCCACCCATTTGGTCCAGTTTACCAGTCTAGTTGGACTATTCCACCCATTTGGTCCAGTTTACCAGTCTAGTTGGACTTTTCCACCCATTTGGTCCAGTTTACCAGTCTAGTTGGGCTATTCCACCCATTTGGTCCAGTTTACCAGTCTAGTTGGACTTTTCCACCCATTTGGTCCAGTTTACCAGTCTAGTTGGACTTTTCCACCCATTTGGTCCAGTTTACCAGTCTAGTTGGACTATTCCACCCATTTGGTCCAGTTTACCAGTCTAGTTGGACTTTTCCACCCATTTGGTCCAGTTTACCAGTCTAGTTGGACTATTCCACCCATTTGGTCCAGTTTACCAGTCTAGTTGGACTATTCCACCCATTTGGTCCAGTTTACCAGTCTGTATATGTCTTACTGTTGGGCTGTTCCACCCATTTGGTCCAGTGTACCAGTCTGTATCTGTTCCGTCTGAACGTCTTTCCTTCCTTCATTCCTGCTGTCTTTTCTTCTGTCGTTCTGCTGTGTTGTGTGTTCTGTCGTTCTGCTGTGTTGTGTGTTCTGTCGTTCTGCTGTGTTGTGTGTTCTGTCGTTCTGCTGTGTTGTGTGTTCTGTCGTTCTGCTGTGCTGTGTGTTCTGTCGTTCTGCTGTGTTGTGTGTTCTGTCGTTCTCTGTTGCTATGGTTTCAGGCTGCTCCAGGGGGCACGCTTTGTTTTCATTTCATCTTCGGGGAAATTACTATGAAGTCTGTCTGGAGCTGGAGCTGTTCTGCAGGTCGGGTTGAATTTCCCCAAAACACAGTGTGTGTGTGTGTGTGTGTGTGTGTGTGTGTGTGTGTGTGTGTGTTTGTGTGTGTGTGTCTATCAGTGTGTGCATGTGTGTGTATGTGTTTGTGCCGAAGGGCCAATAATATTTAGCATCAAACTAAGGGGGGTTGAAATGGCTGAGGATATGAGTGCTTCCAGATGTTCACTGACAACTAAATTTATACAATTACACTGGCTGTGAAGAGAGAGCTCTCTAACTATTAGGCTGTGAAGAGAGAGCTCTCTAACTATAAGGCCGTGAAGGAGAGAGAGCTCTCTATCTATAAGGCCGTGAAGGAGAGATCCCTCTAACTATAAGGCCGTGAAGGAGAGAGAGCTCTCTAACTATTAGGCTGTGAAGAGAGAGATCTCTAACTATAACGTGAAGGAGAGATCTCTAACTATAAGGCCGTGAAGGAGAGAGCTCTCTAACTATAAGGCCGTGAAGGAGAGATCTCTCTAACTATAAGGCCGTGAAGGAGAGATCTCTAACTATAAGGCTGTGAAGGAGAGAGCTCTCTAACTATAAGGCGTGAAGGAGAGATCTCTAACTATAAGGCTGTGAAGAGAGAGCTCTAACTATTAGGCTGTGAAGAGAGAGCTCTCTAACTATAAGGCTGTGAAGAGAGAGCTCTCTAACTATAAGGCTGGGAAGAGAGAGCTCTCTAACTATAAGGCCGTGAAGGAGAGAGCTCTCTAACTATAAGGCCGTGAAGGAGAGAGAGCTCTCTATCTATAAGGCCGTGAAGGAGAGAGAGCTCTCTAACTATAAGGCCGTGAAGGAGAGAGCTCTCTAACTATAAGGCCGTGAAGGAGAGAGCTCTCTAACTATAAGGCCGTGAAGGAGAGAGCTCTCTAACTATAAGGCCGTGAAGGAGAGAGCTCTCTAACTATAAGGCCGTGAAGGAGAGAGAGCTCTCTATCTATAAGGCCGTGAAGGAGAGAGAGCTCTCTAACTATAAGGCTGTGAAGGAGAGAGCTCTCTAACTATAAGGCCGTGAAGGAGAGAGAGCTCTCTATCTATAAGGCCGTGAAGGAGAGATCCCTCTAACTATAAGGCCGTGAAGGAGAGAGAGCTCTCTAACTATTAGGCTGTGAAGAGAGAGCTCTCTAACTATAAGGCTGTGAAGAGAGAGCTCTCTAACTATAAGGCTGGGAAGAGAGAGCTCTCTAACTATAAGGCCGTGAAGGAGAGAGCTCTCTAACTATAAGGCCGTGAAGGAGAGAGCTCTCTAACTATAAGGCCGTGAAGGAGAGAGCTCTCTAACTATAAGGCCGTGAAGGAGAGAGAGCTCTCTATCTATAAGGCCGTGAAGGAGAGAGAGCTCTCTAACTATAAGGCTGTGAAGGAGAGATCTCACTAACTATAAGGCAGTGAAGGAGAGATCTCTCTAACTATAAGGTAGTGAAGGAGAGATCTCTCTAACTATAAGGCCGCGAAGGAGAGAGAGCTCTCTAACTATAAGGCCGTGAAGGAGAGATCTCTCTAACTATAAGGCAGTGGAGGAGAGATTTCTCTAACTATAAGGCTGTGAAGGAGAGAGCTCTAACTATAAGGCCGTGAAGGAGAGACTAACTATAAGGCCGTGAAGGAGAGAGCTCTCTAACTATAAGGCCGTGAAGGAGAGATCTCTAACTATAAGGCCGTGAAGGAGATCTCTCTAACTATAAGGCCGTGAAGGAGAGAGCTCTCTAACTATAAGGCCGTGAAAGAGATCTCTAACTATAAGGCCGTGAAGGAGAGAGCTCTCTAACTATAAGGCCGTGAAGAGATCTCTCTAACTAGATCTTTCTAACTATAAGGCAGTGAAGGAGAGAGCTCTCTAACTATAAGGCCGTGAAGGAGAGAGCTCTCTAACTATAAGGCCGTGAAGGAGAGATCTCTCTAACTATAAGGCCGTGAAGGAGAGATCTCTCTAACTATAAGGCCGTGAAGGAGAGATCTCTCTAACTATAAGGCCGTGAAGGAGAGATCTCTCTAACTATAAGGCCGTGAAGGAGAGATCTCTAACTATAAGGCCGTGAAGGAGAGATCTCTCTAACTATAAGGCCGTGAAGGAGAGAGCTCTCTAACTATAAGGCCGTGAAGGAGAGATCTCTCTAACTATAAGGCCGTGAAGGAGAGATCTCTCTAACTATAAGGCCGTGAAGGAGAGATCTCTCTAACTATAAGGCCGTGAAGGAGAGATCTCTCTAACTATAAGGCCATGAAGGAGAGAGAGCTCTCTAACTATCAGGCCGTGAAGGAGAGATCTCTAACTATTAGGCTGTGAAGGAGAGAGCTCTAACTATAAGGCCGTGAAGGGGAGAGCGCTCTAACTATAAGGTCGTGAAGGAGAGATCTCTAACTATAAGATCATGAAGGAGAGAGCTCTCTAACTATAAGATCATGGATGAGGATAAGTGTAATATTCATGGGGAGAACATGCTGCTTATATTCCTCCCCCCCTTCCCAAAGGCACCACACATGGGTTCAAACACTATTTGAAATCATTTCAAAGGCTTAATCTGTGCTCGATTGAGCTTGCCTGTTGCAATGGAACCAATAGGGGCAGCAGGTAGCCTAGTGGTAGCCTAGTGGTTAGAGCGTTGGGCAGGAACCGAAATGTTGCTAGATTGAATCCCCGAGCTGACAAGGTCAAATCTGTCATTCTGCTCCTGAACAAGGCAGTTAACCCACTGTTCCTAGGCCGTCATTGTAAATGAGAATTTGTTCTTAACTGACTTGCCTAGTTAAATAACATAAAACATTTAAATAGAAAAGTCATGAAAGTGCAAAACCCCAGACCACCTGCAACTCAGGCAGGCTCAAGTAAATGATTTGAAATACTATTATACTATTTTGAATAGTATTTGAACCCAGGTCTGGGTCTAATGCAAACATGCACCTTCTATTATCAGAGCACATTACACACACACACACACACACACACACACACACACACACACACACACAACACACACACACACACACACACACACACACACACACACACACACACACACACACACACACACACTTCACACACTTTGTGGTGATCTGATCATATATTAGCTAATGAGTATCAGATGATTGGTCTGTCATTGTGTGAAACAATGTGAGAGTCATTATTAGTCATGGAACCAAGTCATAACATCATGGGTGTGTTCAGGGAGGACAGGGGTTAAGCATCAGGGTGTGTGTGTGTGTGTGTGCGTCCGTGTTGTGTAATAGCATTAGCAGAGTGAATAGAACAGAGCATATAAGCTAATATGATGGGTAATATTTAACCCATCAATGCTAGGACTAATCCCACAACATCCTGCTGTAATATCTCCATGGAGATAGAGGAACACATGTCTAGCAGCCTGCTGTAATATCTCCATAGAGATAGAGGAACACATGTCTATCAGCCCCCTGCTGTAATATCTCCATAGAGATAGAGGAACACATGTCTACCAGCCTACTGTAATATCTCCATAGAGATAGAGGAACTCCTGTCTATCAGCCTGCTGTAATATCTCCATAGAGATAGAGGAACACATGTCTATCAGCCTACTGTAATATCTCCATAGAGATAGAGGAACACATGTCTACCAGCCTACTGTAATATCTCCATAGAGATAGAGGAACACATGTCTATCAGCCCCCTTCTGTAATATCTCCATAGAGATAGAGGAACACATGTCTACCAGCCTACTGTAATATCTCCATAGAGATAGAGGAACACATGTCTATCAGCCCCCTGCTGTAATATCTCCATGGAGATAGAGGAACACATGTCTATCAGCCTACTGTAATATCTCCATAGAGATAGAGGAACTCCTGTCTATCAGCCTACTGTAATATCTCCATAGAGATAGAGGAACTCCTGTCTATCAGCCTGCTGTAATATCTCCATAGAGATAGACTTCACACATGTCTATCAGCCTGTAATATCTCCTGTAATATCTCCATAGAGATAGAGGAACACATGTCTACCAGCCTACTGTAATATCTCCATAGAGATAGAGGAACACATGTCTACCAGCCTACTGTAATATCTCCATAGAGATAGAGGACACACATGTCTATCAGCCCCTGCTGTAATATCTCCATGGAGATAGAGGAACACATGTCTACCAGCCTACTGTAGAATATCTCCATAGAGATAGAGGAACACATGTCTATCAGCCTACTGTAATATCTCCATAGAGATAGAGGAACACATGTCTATCAGCCCCCTGCTGTAATATCTCCATGGAGATAGAGGAACACATGTCTACCAGCCTACTGTAATATCTCCATAGAGATAGAGGAACACATGTCTACCAGCCTACTGTAATATCTCCATAGAGATAGAGGAACACATGTCTACCAGCCTACTGTAATATCTCCATAGAGATAGAGGAACACATGTCTACCAGCCTACTGTAATATCTCCATGGAGATAGAGGAACACATGTCTACCAGCCTACTGTAATATCGCCATGGAGATAGAGGAACACATGTCTACCAGCCTACTGTAATATCTCCATAGAGATAGAGGAACACATGTCTACCAGCCCCCTGCTGTAATATCTCCATAGAGATAGAGGAACACATGTCTATCAGCCCCCTGCTGTAATATCTCCATGGAGATAGAGGAACACATGTCTACCAGCCTACTGTAATATCTCCATAGAGATAGAGGAACACATGTCTACCAGCCCCCTGCTGTAATATCTCCATAGAGATAGAGGAACACATGTCTATCAGCCCCCTGCTGTAATATCTCCATGGAGATAGAGGAACACATGTCTATCAGCCTACTGTAATATCTCCATAGAGATAGAGGAACTCATGTCTATCAGCCACCTGCTGTTCGTTGTTTCATGGTGGCATCATGGCTGTCATTGTCAAGCCAAATAATATCATGGAGTTGGCATGATAGTGCCAACAGTATAGCTCCTTAAAGGGACAATCCATTTTTTGTTGACCACTGGGTTATGATAATAATTGTGATGTCATGGATGGCCAGTCCTTACATCAATAGTGCTGACTATACAGAGTGATAACATCTCTCCAGTCCCATCCCTCAGCTTTTTACCCGCTCAGGGGCAGGGAGACATCTCTCCAGTCCCATCCCTCAGCTTTTTACCCTCTCAGGGGCAGGGAGACATCTCTCCAGTCCCATCCCTCCAGTTTTTACCCGCTCAGGGGAAGGGAGACATCTCTCCAGTCCCATCCCTCAGCTTTTTACCTGCTCAGGGGCAGAGAGACATCTCTCCAGTCCCATCCCTCAGCTTTTTACCTGCTCAGGGGCAGAGAGACATCTCTCCAGTCCCATCCCTCAGCTTTTTACCTGCTCAGGGGCAGAGAGACATCTCTCCAGTCCCATCCCTCAGCTTTTTACCTGCTCAGGGGCAGGGAGACATCTCTCCAGTCCCATCCCTCAGCTTTTTACCCTCTCAGGGGCAGAGAGACATCTCTCCAGTCCCATCCCTCAGCTTTTTACCTGCTCAGGGGCAGAGAGACATCTCTCCAGTCCCATCCCTCAGCTTTTTACCCGCTCAGGGGCAGGGAGACATCTCTCCAGTCCCATCCCTCAGCTTTTTACCCTGTCAGGGGCAGGGAGACATCTCTCCAGTCCCATCCCTCAGCTTTTTACCCGCTCAGGGGCAGGGAGACATCACTCCAGTCCCATCCCTCATCCCTCAGCATCTTTTACCCTCTCAGGGGCAGGAGACATCTCTCCAGTCCCATCCCTCAGCTTTTTACCCTCTCAGGGGCAGGGAGACATCTCTCCAGTCCCATCCCTCAGCTTTTACCTGCTCAGGGGCAGGGAGACATCTCTCCAGTCCCATCCCTCAGCTTTTTACCCGCTCAGGGGCAGGGAGACATCTCCAGTCCCATCCCTCAGCTTTTACCTGCCCAGGGGCAGGGAGACATCTCTCCAGTCCCATCCCTCAGCTTTTTACCCTCTCAGGGGCAGGGAGACATCTCTCCAGTCCCACTTTTTACCTGCTCAGGGGCAGGGAGACATCTCTCCAGTCCCATCCCTCAGCTTTTTACCCTCTCAGGGGCAGGGAGACATCTCTCCAGTCCCATCCCTCAGCTTTTTACCTGCCCAGGGGCAGGGAGACATCTCTCCAGTCCCATCCCTCAGCTTTTTACCCTCTCAGGGGCAGGGAGACATCTCTCCAGTCCCATCCCTCAGCTTTTTACCTGCTCAGGGGCAGGGAGACATCTCTCCAGTCCCATCCCTCAGCTTTTTACCTGCTCAGGGGCAGAGAGACATCTCTCCAGTCCCATCCCTCAGCTTTTTACCCGCTCAGGGGCAGAGAGACATCTCTCCAGTCCCATCCCTCAGCTTTTTACCCGCTCAGGGGCAGAGAGACATCTCTCCAGTCCCATCCCTCAGCTTTTTACCTGCTCAGGGGCAGAGAGACATCTCTCCAGTCCCATCCCTCAGCTTTTACCTGCTCAGGGGCAGGAGACATCTCTCCAGTCCCATCCCTCAGCTTTTTACCTGCTCAGGGGCAGGGAGACATCTCTCCAGTCCCATCCCTCAGCTTTTACCTGCTCAGGGGCAGAGAGACATTTCCAGTCCCATCCCTCAGCTTTTTACCTGCTCAGGGGCAGAGAGACATCTCTCCAGTCCCATCCCTCAGCTTTTTACCTGCTCAGGGGCAGAGAGACATCTCTCCAGTCCCATCCCTCAGCTTTTTACCCTCTCAGGGGCAGGGAGACATCTCTCCAGTCCCATCCCTCAGCTTTTTACCCTCTCAGGGGCAGGGAGACATCTTGTTTTTGTTTCAACTGCTGAATGCTTCTTTAAAGCAGCACAACTTCTGCTATAACTGTCTTTGGATCGGTGCCAATGGCAGTCCCTAGAAAGTTTAGTACATTCTCTGAAAAACACTGAACATAGGAGTTTGGTTGAACACCAGACTGGCACATAATCACTGAGCTGAGTCTTGGCAGAGATGTTTAAACGCAGTCAACCTAAAGCCGTATCTGTACATGTGGAATAGTGGAAGATTTGAAAGAATTTGGGGTTTTGAAGAAGCTCTGGGAAGGGTTCCAGAACAGAGGTTTGGGGGTTTGGCATGGCTTCAATGACGTGTGTGTTTCAATGATGATGTGTGTTTGCGTGGATGTGTGCATGCGTGTCTGTGTTTGGCATGAACTCAAAGCAGACGACTGGCAGCTCTCTCTCTCCCCCTTCCCCTTTTCACCCTGTTTGACATGTTTTCACAAACTTTGACTTAACTTGACATAATTCCTATTGGATGTGTTGCCTCTTGACGTCCTCTATTGGATGTGTTCCCTCTTGTCCTCTATTGGATGTGTTGCCTCTTGTCCTCTATTGGATGTGTTGCCTCTTGTCCTCTAGTGGATGTGTTGCCTCTTGTCCTCTATTGGATGTGTTGCCTCTTGTCCTCTAGTGGATGTGTTGCCTCTTGTCCTCTAGTGGATGTGTTGCCTCTTGTCCTCTATTGGATGTGTTGCCTCTTGTCCTCTAGTGGATGTGTTGCCTCTTGTCCTCTAGTGGATGTGTTGCCTCTTGTCCTCTATTGGATGTGTTCCCTCTTGTCCTCTATTGGATGTGTTGCCTCTTGTCCTCTATTGGATGTGTTCCTCTCTTGTCCTCTATTGGATGTGTTGCCTCTTGTCCTCTAGTGGATGTGTTCCCTCTTGTCCTCTATTGGATGTGTTGCCTCTTGTCCTCTATTGGATGTGTTGCCTCTTGTCCTCTATTGGATGTGTTCCCTCTTGGTGTTCTCTAGTGGATGTGTTGCCTCTTGTCCTCTAGTGGATGTGTTGCCTCTTGTCCTCTAGTGGATGTGTTGCCTCTTGGCGTCCTCTGACTCCACTCTAACCCTACCAGGGTAATACAGTGACAACCAAGTTGGTAATCAATCTTTTTTTATTGTGGTTGTATGTGACTCAGTGGGGAATTAGAGTCAGGTATATTGATTCATATTGTTGGTCCTGGAATGGAGACGTATCTGTCTACAGGGTTTGTCCCAAATGGTACAATGTTCTCTAAATAGTGCACTACTTTAGACCAGGGTCCATAGGGCTCTATACAGGGAATAGTGTGCCAGGGTCCATAGGGCTCTATATAGGGAATAGGGTGCCAGGCTCTATATAGGGAATAGGGTGCCAGGCTCTATATAGGGAATAGGGTGCCTGGCTCAATATAGGGAAAAGGGTGCCAGGCTCTATATAGGGAAAAGGGTGCCAGGCTCTATATAGTGAATAGGGTGCCAAGCTTTATATAGTGAATAGGGTGCAGGCTCTATATAGGGAATAGGGTGTCAGGCTCTTTATAGAGAATAGGGTGCCAGGCTCTATATAGTGAATAGGGTGCCAGGCTCTATATAGGGAATACGGTGCCAGGCTCTGTATAGGGGAATAGGGTGCCAGGCTCTATATAGGGAATAGGGTGCCAGGCTCTATATAGGGAATAGGGTGCCAGGCTCTATATAGGGAATAGGGTGCCAGGCTCTATATAGGGAATAGGGTGCCAGGCTCTATATAGGGAAAAGGGTGCCAGGCTCTATATAGGGAATAGGGTGCCAGGCTCTATATAGGGAATAGGGTGCCAGGCTCTATATAGGGAATAGGGTGCCAGGCTCTATATAGTGAATAGGTGCCAGGCTCTATATAGGGAATAGGGTGCCAGGCAGTCTCTGTGAAGGTAGTCTTTGTGAAGGCAGTCTCTGTGAAGGCAGTCTCTGTGAAGCCAGTCTCTGTGAAGGCGGTCTTTGTGAAGGCAGTCTCTGTGAAGGCAGTCTCTGTGAAGGCAGTCTCTGTGAAGGCAGTCTCTGTGAAGGCGGTCTTTGTGAAGGCAGTCTCTGTGAAGGCAGTCTCTGTGAAGGCAGTCTCTGTGAAGGCAGTCTCTGTGAAGGCGGTTTATGTGAAGGCAGTCTCTGGCAGCACTGCACTGCTGCATGAGGTAACTTACTTAAAGGACATTTCCAGGACATTGTATGTGTGTGTGCCGAAACAGGCATGTCTGTGAACACATTCAGACACTAGTCAAACACCTGTGAAAGTATAAATGTTTTATAATAGTTTTTAGGCCCATTTTAACAACAGCTAGTTTTCAATCCGCAGAAAGAAAATATGCACATTTCTGTTTTTCAAACGTCAGTCAAGTATCGATCATCATGTCACCAGAATGAGCCTCAATATTTATTGGAAAGGAGCATCAAGTTCATCACTGCACTTTGACCTCTTGTGAAGTTCATCATCACTTATTTCATCTGTAGCCTAATAAACTGCATGGTTTCCTGAGTCGTAGTGGGACGACCAAACACCATATCATCACTTATTTCATCTGTAGCCTAATAAACTGCATGGTTTCCTGAGTCGTAGTGGGACGACCAAACACCATATCATCACTTATTTCATCTGTAGCCTAATAAACTGCATGGTTTCCTGAGTCGTAGTGGGACGACCAAACACCATGTCATCACTTATTTCATCTGTAGCCTAATAAACTGCATGGCATGGACCAAACACCATGTCATCACTTATTTCATCTGTAGTCGTAGTGGGACGACCAAACACCATATCATCACTTATTTCATCTGTAGCCTAATAAACTGCATGGTTTCCTGAGTCGTAGTGGGACGACCAAACACCATATCATCACTTATTTCATCTGAGTCGTAGTGGGACGACCAAACACCATATCATCACTTATTTCATCTGAGTCGTAGTGGGACGACCAAACACCATATCATCACTTATTTCATCTGAGTCGTAGTGGGACGACCAAACACCATATCATCACTTATTTCATCTGAGTCGTAGTGGGACGACCAAACACCATATCATCACTTATTTAATCTGAGTCGTAGTGGGACGACCAAACACCATGTCATCACTTATTTAATCTGAGTCGTAGTGGGACGACCAAACACCATATCATCACTTATTTCATCTGTCAAACACCATGTCATCACTTATTTCAGTCTGCATCACTTATTTAATCTGAGTCGTAGTGGGACGACCAAACACCATCATCACTTATTTCATCTTAGCCTAATAAACTGCATCTGAGTCGTAGTGGGACGACCAAACACCATGTCATCACTTATTTCATCGTAGTGGGACGACCAAACACCATGTCATCACTTATTTCATCTGTAGCCTAATAAACTGCATGGTTTCCTGAGTCGTAGTGGGACGACCAAACACCATATCATCACTTATTTCATCTGTAGCCTAATAAACTGCATGGTTTCCTGAGTCGTAGTGGGACGACCAAACACCATATCATCACTTATTTCATCTGAGTCGTAGTGGGACGACCAAACACCACATCATCACATTACTTCCATATCATCGTTATTATATCAACATTTCCACATAAAGGAGTTTTCACTGCCATTTCTCACATAACTCATTTTACAGACACTAAAATAAATGTACATTTAATATCAAATTGTACGGAAATGTTCTGTTTCCATCACGGCTCTCAGGATTTATATTTATACATGTGAATATACTCGCTAAATCTGTGTATGGAAAGGTAATGAGTCGTTTCACTGAGGTAGGCCCCTGTGTACAGACTGTTCAGACCCTGCGGCCAAAATGGCATCCTATTCCCTACATAGTGCACTACTTTTGACCAAAAGTAGTGCACTATATAAGGGGGAAAGGGTGCCATTTTGGACTTAAACAGTGTTCTGGGTGTTCATGCTGGCAGGCTGGCGCTGAGCTGACCTTTGGAACATGTTACACAGTTTCAACAGGATGGGAATATAGGTGTTAGTCGCCGAGATACACACTTCAATTACCATCTGAGATGATGGCTCAAAATAACTGTGGACCAAAGGTCGTTGAGGTCATCTTTGGGTGTTGATGTCATTTTGTGCTTTCGTAGAAAAGATCAAAGGAGAACAAATAAACTTTTGCGTCTCTTCCTGTTCAGGGTCCCTACTTAAAAGTGTCACGACCCCCGCTGAAGGTGGCTCCTCTTCCTGTTCAGGGTCCCTACTTAAAAGTGTCACGACTCCCGCCGAAGGTGGCTCCTCTTCCTGTTCGGGCCGCTCGGCGGTGTCGTCACCGGTCTACTAGCTGCCACCAATGGCCCCTTTTCCTTTTCTGTTGGTTTTGTCTTATTGGTTACACCTGTTTCTTGTTAGGGTTTTGGTTAGGGCTATTTAAGCCGGTTATGCCCGCCTGCTTTTGTGGGGCTTGTTCCTCTGTTAGTTTGTGGATGTGGACGTGGACGTGGACGAGGATGTGGATGTGGATGAGGATGAGGACGTGGATGAGGACGTGGATGAGGACGTGGATGTGGATGAGGATGTGGATGTGGATGAGGATGTGGATGTGGAAGAGGATGAGGATGTGGATGAGGATGTGGATGTGGATGTGGATGTGGATGAGGATGTGGATGTGGATGAGGATGTGGATGTGGATGAGGATTGGATGTGGATGAGGATGTGGATGTGGATGAGGATGAGGATGTGGAGGAGGATGTGGATGTGGATGAGGATGAGGATGTGGATGTGGATGTGGATGAGGATGTGCATGTGGATGAGGATGTGGATGTGGATGAGGATGTGGATGTGGATGAGGATGTGGATGTGGATGAGGATGTGGATGTGGATGAGGATGTGGATGAGGATGTGGATGTGGATGTGGATGAGGATGAGGATGTGGAGGAGGATGTGGATGTGGATGAGGATGTGGATGAGGATGTGGATGTGGATGTGGATGAGGATGTGGATGTGGATGAGGATGTGCATGTGGATGAGGATGTGGATGTGGATGAGGATGTGGATGTGGATGGATGTGGATGAGGATGTGGATGTCGATGAGGATGTAGATGAAGATGTGGATGTGGATGAGGATGTGGATGTGGATGAGGATGTGGATGTGGATGAGGATGAGGATGTGGATGAGGATGAGGATGTGGATGTGGATGAGGATGTGGATGAGGATGTGGATGTGGATGAGGATGTGGATGTGGATGTGCATGTGGATGAGGATGAGGATGTGGATGTGGATGTGGATGAGGATGTGGATGAGGATGTGGATGTGGATGAGGATGTGGATGTGGATGTGGATGAGGATGTGGATGAGGATGTGGATGTGGATGTGGATGTGGATGAGGATGTGGATGAGGATGTGGATGAGGATGTGCATGTGGATGAGGATGTGGATGTGGATGAGGATGTGGATGTGGATGAGGATGTGGATGTGGATGAGGATGTGGATGTGGATGAGGATGTGGATGAGGATGTGGATGTGGATGTGGATGAGGATGAGGATGTGGAGGAGGATGTGGATGTGGATGAGGATGTGGATGAGGATGTGGATGTGGATGTGGATGAGGATGTGCATGTGGATGAGGAAGTCTCTCTGCGCCTGACTCCGCACCCACTACTCCTAGAAGTCTCTCTGCGCCTGACTCCAAACCCACTACTCCTAGAAGTCTCTCTGCGCCTGATTCCGCACCCACTACTCCTAGAAGTCTCTCTGCGCCTGACTCCAAACCCACTACTCCTAGAAGTCTCTCTGCGCCTGACTCCAAACCCACTACTCCTAGAAGTCTCTCTGCGCCTGACTCCAAACCTACTACTCCTAGAAGTCTCTCTGCGCCTGACTCCAAACCCACTACTCCTAGAAGTCTCTCTGCGCCTGACTCCTCACCCACTACTCCTAGAAGTCTCTCTGCGCCTGACTCCGCACCCACTACTCCTAGAAGTCTCTCTGCGCCTGACTCCGCACCCACTACTCCTAGAAGTCTCTGAGCCTGACTCCAAACCCACTACTCCTAGAAGTCTCTCTGCCCTGACTCCGCACCCACTACTCCTAGAAGTCTCTCTGCGCCTGACTCCAAACCCACTACTCCTAGAAGTCTCTCTGCGCCTGACTCCAAACCCACTACTCCTAGAAGTCTCTCTGCGCCTGACACCAAACCCACTACTCCTAGAAGTCTCTCTGCACCTGACTCCAAACCCACTACTCCTAGAAGTCTCTCTGCGCCTGACTCCAAACCCACTACTCCTAGAAGTCTCTCTGCGCCTGACTCCACACCCACTACTCCTAGAAGTCTCTCTGCACCTGACTCCAAACCCACTACTCCTAGAAGTCTCTCTGCGCCTGACTCCAAACCCACTACTCCTAGAAGTCTCTCTGCGCCTGACTCCACCCACTACTCCTAGAAGTCTCTCTGCGCCTGACTCCACACCCACTACTCCTAGAAGTCTCTCTGCACCTGACTCCACACCCACTACTCCTAGAAGTCTCTCTGCGCCTGACTCCAAACCCACTACTCCTAGAAGTCTCTCTGCGCCTGACTCCAAACCCACTACTCCTAGAAGTCTCTCTGCACCTGACTCCACACCCACTACTCCTAGAAGTCTCTCTGCGCCTGACTCCACACCCAC